>NW_006239602.1:62362-66090 GCF_000226075.1 Solanum tuberosum | reverse complement strand
GGCTACATGGCACCAGGTAAATGTTATTATCAAGTTCATTTGAAGATTTTAAATGACGTTAATTATTTTCACTAATGATTGCGTGATTTTTTTTGCAGAGTATGGATCAGAAGGCAAAGTATCAACGAAGGGAGATGTTTATAGCTTTGGTATTTTGTTAATGGAGACTTTTACAAGAAAGAGCCCCGTGGATGATCTATTCGTTGGAGACTTCACCTTGAAAAGATGGATATGCCAATCATTACCAAACCGATTGGTGGATGTAGTGGACATTAATCTATTTTCACTGGACGAAGAAAATTTTACTTCTAAAGAGAGATGCTTCAAATCAATCATGGAATTAGCTCTTGAATGCACAAATGATCTGCCGGAAGAGAGAATCTGCATGGAAGATATTACTCTGCGACTCAAGAAGATCCTAACTCAATTTCTGCAGAATGCTGTGACAAACTAAATGGATCTATAGTGGATTTGTCACATTGTGTTCACAGGCACAAAAGGTTGGGCTAGTACATAGAACTAAGAGATTAATATTCCGTTTCAATTATTTTAGAAAGTTCGTTTGGTGTTTGTTCTTCTTTATACGTAATAATTATTTATGTAGGTATATCATTTTTATTCTTGTTTTTTTTTTCCTTGTCTGAAGCATCAATCAATAAAATGTTATCATCGAAGATTTATCATAGTCTCACTGCTTTTTTCTGAGCTTGGTAAAATTTATGCTTAGTCAGATATTTATTAAAAAGTGTAAACTTAGAACTTAAATAAGTAAGATCACAATATGACATGATTATTATGGAATGAAAATAAACTACACATAGAATTTGAATAAGCAGATCACTAAATCACATGATATTTTTCTGAGTCATTGCATTTCTGACACCACTTTCTTGGCCTCACCTAGACTTTCCTAATTCCTAATAATAACCTCAGATCGTCGGTAAAATAAGAATCAAGTTAGTGCTTGAAAATAAACCATAAAGATTTGCTGAGACCTATAGCAGAATTCAATACCTCAATCCCTCCACCAGTCTAAATATACCTTCCAAAGCCTAGTTGGTAATGCTAAGTGCTTCGTTCTGTTTTCGAGTTACCCTTAAAAAGGTCATCTAATACTGACTAATGGTGCTAGTGAAACTATATGGCTACAACATTTTCAAGCCTCTCGGGCATGTAAAGCACAAAAGTAACAAACATGAAACATATCCCTTACCTTACCATTAAAGTGTATGGTCTTTTGCCTCTATTCTCATCAATGCATTGCACATAACTCCTCTGATCACATAAATATAGCGGAAATGTATTTAAAGCACAAATAGAGTGTCTCTAATCGAAAACACTCCGTGATCATACAGAATCTTAATCCAGAATAAATTTCTCACTCAATTATGTGAAATTACTTAGTAAGGTCACTTAAGTTATTTTCGTATCAACAAAGTCACTCTACCTATGAGTTTCCTCTTACAACGTCACTTTAGCCTTCCAATCACCAAAAATATGACTTGACCTGAGTTTTAAGATAAATTACTGATTAGTAACAAGAAATTTGTGTTCGGTGGAAATTCTCAAAGCTCACCATCATATTTTTGCTGATACAAACACAATTAAAGTTACTTTGTTAAGTAATTTCACAGTGAATTTTTGAGAAATTTAAGCAAAATCCTAAAATCTAAACCAGAACATACAGAGGATTCTGGTAATTTGAAAGTGTAGAACCAGAAAAGCATACTGGTTTGAAAGATGAAACCTAACATATCATTCGAAGTTATTGATAGAGAAAAAACCTTTGATTTTTCGCAATACTGAATTGGGACGGACATGGAAGCTCCTTCGATCTCTACAAGTTGTGAGCGCCATCACCTCCTCTTCTTCTTCCATATTCAATTTGATCTGATCTCTCTCGATTTTACATTTTACACTCTCTGTTGACACTAGTCCTCCCTCCACTCCCCACTCCACCCCACCCTCCCGCGCGCGGGGTTGTCAATTCATGTCACGTTTGTTGACTTAAAAAGTTTTTAAAATGGGAAAATATTAAAATTTGATGTATGTTATAGAGAAAACGACCAAAATGGTCTTGATATATAAGGGCTCGAGATTTTTAGTCTTATGTATATATCATGTTGTTGAAATAGTCCTTAATGTATAAAAAAAAATGACTATTTTGGTTCTTAATCTAAAATTAATCATAAAAGTAAAAATTTATATGTTATTGAAATAGTCCTTAATGTATAAAAAAAGATGACTACTTTGATCCTTAATCTAAAACTAACCATAAAAGTAAAAATTTCTGTTAAACTTAAAAGGTGACTATTTTGGTCTTCTTTCTTTTACCACCATTAGAGGCCATGCTCCCTTTTCAGTTCACCCACTTGTCATATTCTTGTAAAAAAATATATATACACACTACACTCATTTGTTAGTTTCCCTCTGAAATAATAATCCCCAGCAACTCCCATTTTAGACAAAAGAAAAAAATGATCCATTAAAAATAAATATGAACTAAGTAAATTAGATAAAACACTCCATTTCTCTTTTACGAGATCTTCATAAGTAAACTCTTTTCAAGTTTAAAACAAGTATTCTCTCTTGTTGAAGAGATCTATGAAAAGAATATAGTTTTTTTCTAATTTAGTCATTTTTAAGATTAATAACTTTTTATGTATTAATTCTTTATTCCGTTTGTTGACATTAAAGGGCGAAAACGTAATGGATAAAGGTGGAAAATAGAATCTTAAAATATTCTTTGAAATTTGAAGAGATTTTTGTGTCAGATTTTTTTTTTTTCTGATAAAACTTGGTTTAGAAAAAAAGGAGGAGGTAATGGAGAGAAGAATAAATCAATTGAGAGTTGCAGCAAGAAGAAAGAAGATTGAGGGAGAAAGGGTTTGCCATGTGGCAATTTTGTGGGACCCACCGTTAAGTTTAAAAAAATATCACTTATATAGTTAGTTTTAGGGTTAAAGACCAAAATGATCATATTTTTATATACATTAAGCACTATTTTAGTAAGGTAAGTTCAAGCCCCATACATCAAGGATCATTTTGGTCATTTTCTCTGTATGTTATATAATATAGTTAGATCGATAATGTACTAAAATTAAGAAGAAATATAGATGAGATAAAATAACAAGTGAATTATTTTTTTCTTTTTCATTTGTTCTCGTCTTTTTTCTTTGTTACAAAAATAGCTATATATGTAGATGTATATGAGTCTATTTGTATTGACTTAAAATTTTTATTTTTAAGCCATTTTTAGCTTTTTGAAGTATTTGATAAGGTTAAAAATAACTTTAAATAAGTTTAAAATAATTTTTTTTTAAAATAGGTCTATATCAACTTTTTATTTTTAATGTAAAAGTTATTTAAGTTTGACTTTTTAATTTTTGATTTAAAATAAAAAAATTTAAGTCAATCCAAATTGACTCTATACTTGGGCATCAAGTATATTGTACAAATAACTAGTTTATAACATAGTATATTGTGTATATATTTATCTTATAACACAATGCATATCATGTGTATATGTATGTTACGGCACAAAATATATCAGATGTATTAACCCACAATCAACCAAATGAAAGATGAAACCTCAGATAGCCAACCAACTTATAATCCTATTCTTACTTAATTCAATCTAAGAAAAAGTTTTTAAAAATAAAATTTTCACCTACCTTTGCCTCAAGAGTCATTCGTATTGACTCAAATTGAGGTGAAAATTAATCAAG
>NW_006239602.1:52030-62261 GCF_000226075.1 Solanum tuberosum | reverse complement strand
AAACATAATTGAATCTTAGCTCAATTTAAGAGTTGAGGAGATCAATCCTCAAATTTGACCCATTTTCAAGTCAAATTGGATCCATTTTTCAAGTTAAAATCGTCTCTCTTCTGTTGGTATTTTTGCTGTAGAATCTGCTGGGTTTTTGAAATTATGTAAATTGGGAATCTGTGATGTCAAACGCACTAGAACTGGGCATTGCAGTGCACTGTGCACTGCCATGGGCGGGTAAACAAAGGGATTGTACAGAGTCTTATCGGCGGTACAATATCTACAATGAAGAAAGAGCCACTCGGCGAGTGGTGTGCACTGGTCTATGTTTATTTCAGAGTTACGATCTCAAATAAACATCCCTGCGTGATCGCCATTGAGGTGATTTCTGCGTTTTTACTTTAATTTCTGCTCGACAAACTATGCATTCTGCAATATATGCTAAGCTGCTAACTGTTAAGTCAAGTTCATAGAAATAGTAGCATTTACCCATTTTAAAGTTTCAGATTTGTTTAAACAGGTACAAATATTTATTTTTATTTATATAATAAGAGAGATATTTGGAACTGCATTGAGGGATGGTGTTTGGTATAATTGGCAGCTAATTCTACAATTTTTTATTTTCAGTTAGAGTTTTGACCGTTGCACAATTATAATTCATTCTTGTCTACAAGTTGTTGTTTAAGATGACAAACTACATATCTACAAAGACATTGACACATCCTCTAAATACCAACTCCAGTTTGAGTAGCTACGACTTTCATCACCGATACAGGTATTAATTAACTTGGTTTGTCCTGTAATATCGCAAAAAGTCATTCCCAACTTGAACTTCTCTTTTCTTAGAAAACCGTTATTATTGGCCTAACAACAGACTTTATGTAGAGTTCAGAATTTCTAGTCAGCTTAGTTATGAGATTATAACAACTGCACTTCAATAATTTCACAAATAATCAGATTGTGTCATCAGGACTTTAGACAAAATTAACTAAGACTTTATCAATTTGCTCTATCACTGTCAATTTTTAATGGCCTCCATCTAATTTCCACCTGAGTAGAACTTATATATTGAGTTGAAGTACATATGGCCTACATGTTATAGAGTTTGACTTTACATATACCATAAATACACTGGCTAAACTTGGATCTAACAAGTTGCCTCTATAAGGATGGTGATAGAACGATAAGCAATTGAATAACCTTTATCCTGCTATATTATTTCAGATCCATTACCTTCATCTTACGTAGACTAGAGAGAAAAATATCTACTTGCACTATGCTGCAAAGGCAATATATAGACATTATTGGTGATTTGATTTTTCAGTTTCTTTTTGACACCTCTTAAGATTGTAACTTGTAATATTGAACATTCAAAAAAAGCTCAAATATGCCAGCAAACTTAGTGAAATGGCCTATCCATGTCACTCGGTAATAGTTGGGCATAGAAATGCCATCGACGTTACCATTTTGGGCTACATATGTCATTACCCACTAATGGACCCCTAATATTACATTATCTAAATCTTTTATTACTTACCGGTTCCCTCCCCTCTGACCCCTTTTACGAGTGGCATTTGTGAACCATTTTGTTAAGTTCAATGTTATTTTTCTGTTTATCATTTGATGCATGACATTCAACCTTTTTGAATCATATATATTCCTATTTAAACGTCTGTAGTTTCTGATTTTATGTAATAAATATAACAAACTTATAAGGACAAGTTTGTTCCTTATAGGCTTATACAATAACACAATTATTTTATATGGAAAAACTATACTCTCTTATTTAATTGGATTATGAATCTTATCCTATTCTACATCATTCACAAATTTCACGTACTTTACGGCTCTTAAAAAGATTTAAGAAAAACACAAATTTGTGTAAGAAATAAAAACAAGGACGGGCTTAAAAATGAGTCCACTAATGAGATGTAGCTGGTATGTAAGTACATTTGTGTGTGTGAATTATGAGTATATATGAATTTTCATGGTGGAATTTGGGGTGTTATAGTGGTTGGGATATGGTGGTGGCTTGGGAAAAGGACATAAAATTTGTTTCAGAATAAAGAAAAAGAAAAAAAGACAAGCTTAAAAGAGAGTACACTAATGAGGTATATCTGGATATGGAAAGTACATACGAGTGTGTGAATTAAGAGTATGTATGTGTTTTCATGGTAGAATTTGAGGTGTTACAGTAGTTGGGTGTTGCGGTGGCTTGGGAAAAGGACAGAAAAAGATGTTTTTTTAATAAGACAGGTTTAAAAGAGACTACACTAATGAGGTGTAGCTGGTTGTGGAAGTACATATGAGCGTGTGAATGAAGAGTATGTATGTCTTTTCATGTTGAAATTTGTGGTGTTATACTGGTTGGGATGTGATGGGACCTTGGGAGAAGGCTCAAATATGCCACTGCAGTTAACGAAATGGATAACATATGTCACTCGTAAAAGGGGGTGGCCGATGTTGAAATATGCGGTGTTATAGTGGTTGGGATGTGATGGGACCTTGGGAGAAGGCTCAAATATGCCACTGCAGTTAACGAAATGGATAACATATGTCACTCGTAAAAGGGGGTGACCATGTGAGAGGGGTGGCGGTGGTAAGTAATGAAGGGTTTAGATAATGCCACATAGCAAAATCTGATGGTATCAGGTAATGGAATATATGGACAAAATGGTAACGTCGGTGGCATGTTTATGTCCAACTATAACGAGTGGCATAGATAGGCCATTTTGTTAAGTTCAATGGCATATTTGAGTTTTATCCCTTTAACATTCAAAGTCAAGATGTTTAACTGGATTACACAAGAGGCGATTGTATCCAAGCGAGCCCATTATATAAAGTTGGATACTTGAAAGGAGGAAATGCATATTAAGAACTTCTTTTCTGCTTTTGCATTTTAATTTCCTTCATACCCCTATCAAATACTTTGGTTCTTAAAAAAATAATGATGGCAAGGGCCGCGATGACAGGCCTCCTTTTACTAATCTACTGCATCAATATATCTGCTTCAAGGACAAACTTTACTGACGAATCAGTTCTATTAGTCTTCATAGCACAAATAACCAATGACCCCGATGAAACTCTGATAAGAAACTGGACACAAGGGACTGAAGTTTGCAGTTGGATTGGTGTTTCTTGTAGCACACGGCATCATAGAGTTGTCTCACTAAACCTCAAGAGTCTAAGATTAAGAGGGTCCATTCCGAAAGAAATAGGGAACCTTTCCTTCCTTAGTTTCTTGGATTTTGGCAACACTTTTAATGGTGTAATTCCCAATGAACTTGGCCGTCTAATGAGACTCAAGTACTTGTCCTTGCAAATGAATAATCTCACAGGTGAAATCCCACAAAGCCTTGGATTTCTTTCGAGGCTTGAAGTGCTGGATCTTTCTGAAAATGACCTATATGGATATGTTCCATCATCTATCTTCAATATCTCTTCTTTAAAGATCATTGATTTGAATTTGAATGATCTAAGTGGGAATTTGCCAAATGACATGTGCAGTAATCTCCCAATGCTGCAATATTTATTCATGGGTAACAATGGTTTAGTGGGTGAACTTCCTAGTCGTTTAGATAAATGCACCCAACTTGTAGCTCTGTCCTTGTCTTACAACAGATTCACAGGTAATTAACTAACTTGTACTTCTCATTTCCTTTTTTTTCCTTCTTCTTGAATTGATCATTGTATTTTTCCTGATATTGTATCTTAATTAATAGGAAATTTACCCCGAGAAATGGGGAACATGTCAAAGCTTCAAGATATGTTTCTTGGATGGAATAAATTGACAGGTAAACTCTCTATATATGGAGCGTTTTACGAACATAGAATGTTTTAAAAAGACCATAAGAGCAACCATCAACTAACAACCTGGGATCCTCTTCTATAACTACATTGCTAGAGCAACTCCTTATTGAAACAATCATTTTCAATATAGGCCATATATATGTCCATGTGACAACCTCTAGAAAACTAATACTCCCTCCGTTTCAATTTGTTTATCTGGTTTTGACTTGACACGGAGTTTAAGAAAGTAGAGAAGATTTTTAAACTTGTAATCTTAAACTAATTTGACTCTTCAAGATCTCTTTCTTGAAACAGAAACGCAAATGCTTTAGTGAAAGTTGCTGGTTCATGGGACTTTCCTAAGTCAAATGGCGGAAGATTAAATGACCACCAGCTTTTGTAAGGCTCTTGTGTTGGAATGAGATTATAGTATAGGATGTCTACACTGATATCAATCTTACTATCAGTTTTGCTGACAAAACACTAAATATGTCCGTGTGTGCATTGTCTGTCTGTTAGATCTATTTCTCCTTATATTACAAGATAAGAACTTGGTTCTTAAGTGTCTAACAACTCCAAAAATGTGATATAAATTTCAGGAAATATACCAAGTGAAATTCAGAATCTTCGAGCAATTCAACATCTAAGTCTTCGAAATAATGAATTGGTTGGAACTCTCCCACCTTCTATTGGGAATTTGTCGACTTTGGTGATGCTAGATATTGGTGCTAAAAACCTTCATGGAAACATTCCTACAGAATTTGCAAAACTTGTTAATCTGAAAGAAATATATCTTGGTTCAAATAAGATAACAGGTCAAATTCTAGACTCTTTTTATAACATTTCTGGGTTAGAAACGATCACACTTGCAGCTAATGAGCTTTCTGGAAGTCTACCTTCTAACTTTGCCCATAACTTTCCAAATCTTAATGGCCTTTATCTTGGGTTGAACCACTTTAGTGGGACAATTCCTAGCTCCATTTCAAATGTTTCGATTTTTAAACTTGTGATCTTAAACTAATTTGACTCTTTAAGATCTCTTTCTTGAAACAGAAACGCAAATGCTTTAGTGAAAGTTGCTGGTTCATAGGACTTTCCTAAGTCAAATGGCAGAAGATTAAATGACCACCAGCTTTTGTAAGGCTCTTGTGTTGGAATGAGATTATAGTATAGGATGTCTACACTGATATCAATCTTACTATCAGTTTTGCTGACAAAACACTAAATATGTCCGTGTGTGCATTGCCTGTCTGTTTGATCTATTTCTCCTTATATTACAAGATAAGAACTTGGTTCTTGAGTGTCTAACAACTCCAAAAATGTGATATAACTTTCAGGAAATATACCAAGTGAAATTCAGAATCTTCGAGCAATTCAACATCTAAGTCTTCGAAATAATGAATTGGTCGGAACTCTTCCACCTACTATGGGGAATTTGTCGACTTTGGTGATGATAGATATTGGTGCTAATAATCTTCATGGAAGCATTCCTACAGAATTTGCAAAACTTGTTAATCTGAAAGAAATATATCTTGGTTTAAACAATATATCAGGTCAAATTCCTAGCTCTCTCTATAACATTTCTGGGTTAGAAACGATCGCGCTTGCAGCTAATGAGCTTTCTGGAACTCTACCTTCTAACTTTGCCCATAGCTTTCCAAATCTTAATGGCCTTTATCTTAGGTTGAACCAGTTTAGTGGGACAATTCCTAGCTCCATTTCAAATGTTTCCAAGCTCACTTTCCTTGATTTGGGTCACAATTTTCTTAGTGGGGATGTGCCGAGGAATCTTGGAAATTTGCAGCAGCTTGAAGTGATCAACTTGCAATGGAATCAACTGACAAATGATCCTTCCACAAGGGAATTAAGTTTCCTTACTTCCCTATCGAGCTGCAAGCACTTGAAGCGTATACAACTAGGATATAATGCATTCAGAGGAACTTTTCCAAAGTCCTTAGCCTTCAGTAATTGGTCTGATTCTCTTGACGTATTCATCACCTCTGGAAACGACATCACAGGTGAAATCCCTGTTGAAATCAGTAAGTTGAGTAACTTGGTGTGGTTAGGCATTGGAAAGAATCGTTTGAGTGGTTCAATTCCTCATGAATTGGGAAACATGAGGAAATTGCAAAAGTTGACACTTTGGAAAAATAAAATAAATGGTACCATACCAGAAAGCTTATGCAATATGGAGGTCTTATTTCGACTTGACTTGAGTGAAAATCAGCTTTCAGATGAAATACCAAGTTGTTTGGGAAATCTCTCTTCTTTAAGAGAACTCTTTTTAGATTCCAATGCATTGAGCTCCAATATTCCTCCAACTTTTTGGAGTAACATCGGTATATCAACTCTGAGTTTGTCCTCCAATTTTCTCAATGGTTCTCTGCCTTTAGGAATAGGAAGTTTGAGGAGTCTAAGCAATTTAAATTTATCAAGAAATCAATTCTCAGGAGAAATTCCGAGCACAATTGGACAACTACAGAATTTGGTGAATCTTTCTCTGTCGATGAACAATTTTGAAGGTCTTATACCTCAATCAGTCGGATACTTGGTTGCTCTTGCATACTTGGATTTATCCGGAAATAACCTTTCAGGTATGATCCCCGAGTCTCTGGTGAATCTTAAACAACTTAGCTATCTTAATGTGTCTTTCAATGCACTCACTGGTAAGATTCCAAATGGAGGACCTTTTGCTAATTTGACAGCTGCATCTTTCATGGGGAATGCTGAATTGTGTGGACCATCTCAATTCAATGTGGCGGAATGCAGAATTGGTGGCATGAAAAGAAAAAACAAAAGGAGGGCTTTAACTTTTGCTCTTGCATCAGTTGCAGTAGCATTAGTAGTCACAACAATTTTCATGGTTTGGTTTCTCAAATACCGAAAAATAAGCAGACAACTTCCTATACCAGATTTGATTGGCCAATCCCATCAGAGGATCTCTTACTATGAAGTTGTTCGAGGGACAAACAACTTTGATGAAGCCAATTTGATTGGCAGGGGAGGCCTTGGTCTAGTGTACAAAGGAACACTCCAAGATGGAATTATCGTTGCTGTAAAGGTTTTCAACACAGAAGTACAAGATGCATTTAGAAGATTTGATTTGGAGTGTGAGGTTTTGCGTAACATTCGCCATAGAAATCTTGTTAAGGTGATAAGTAGTTGTGCTAATCTTGATTTTAAAGCATTGGTTCTAGAGTACATGCCAAATGGAAACCTTGATGCTTGGCTTTATTCTCACAACAACTTTTTGGATTTAAGCCAAAGATTGAGGGTTATGATTGATGTGGCTTCTGCAATGGAATATTTACATGAAGGTCATTCTTTTGTTGTTGTACATTGTGATCTAAAACCAAGTAACATACTTTTGGATGGAGACATGGTTGCAAGAGTCAGTGACTTTGGTATATCCAAACTTATGACAGCTGATAAATTGATAGCACAAACGAAGACGTTAGGCACTATTGGCTACATGGCACCAGGTATACAACTGTTATCTAGTCTTTGCTATGTTTATTTGTCTCATTGTGTAGTTAAGAAACAACACGATTCATTTTGCTATTGATTAAGAAGATAAATATATGGCGTATGTTTGCAGAATATGGATCAGAAGGCTTAGTGTCAACCATGGGAGATGTTTATAGCTATGGTATCATGTTAATGGAGACCTTAACAAGAAAGAAGCCCATGGACGATCTTTTCATTGGAGAACTCAGCTTGAAGAGATGGGTGTTTGAATCATTACCCGATAGAGTGATGGATGTAGTGGATGCTAATTTATTTTCAAGACAGGATGAGCAGTTTTCATTCAAAGAGACTTGCTTTAAGTTGGTAATGGAATTGGCCTCACAATGTACATCTGAATCACCTCAAGAGAGAATCAGTATGAAAGATGTCCTTGTAAGACTCAACAAGATTCAAACCAACCTCTTACATTGTCCAACAACAAGCCAAAATAGAATGTAAAAAATTCTTGGTGAGGACAAAGTTGGGGGACAGAATGAATACCATCTTTTCTTTTATCTTGTTTTCATTTTTTTGGACTTGTCTTGTAAAATATATGTAACAAACCATGGTAGCTTGTGAAACTGTAACTTCAGAGACTCATGGATTACCTACAACTCATGTTTGGATTGACTTTTTTCAAGTAGATTATAAGCAAAAAGTTAAAAGTTGAGAATATCCAACTTTAGGACTTCAATTCAATAAAATAAAATAAAAGTAAATTGAACGTGAGTTATAGTGTATTACTCTTTATTATAAGTCTTTTGTTGATCAATATTAACATGTTCATATTCTGTAAATATTTCATCACTCTTTTGATATTCTCACAAAAAGTTGTGTAGATATAAAAAAGGTGAGTTTTTTATTAAAAGAATATAAACTTATGGGTCAATTTTGTATTTAAAAAGTATGAAATTCTCAAATTAAGCTTTTTGGAGAAAAATTCAAAACGTTAATTTTATCTCATAATTTCAAATCACGAAATAAAAATGAAACTGGGTTTCCAAAGTTATTTAATAGGCATACGTGCAATAACCCAAAGATAATTAGGGCTACACTAAATGAACCGTTCCAAGATCAAACCCAAATTGAAAGTATCAAAACCCCAAATTAACTCCCCTGAACCCCCTCTCTCTCTCTCCCCCGTTCAAAATTACCCACAATCTACCAGTAGTTTGTGCTGTGCAAACTCCTCCGACCGGCGACGGCATCAGCAATTTAGAGTCGGCGACTCCTCTTCCGTCACTCCATGTAAGTCTCTCTCTTTTATATCTTTCCGTTCTAATTTGTTTACTCCCTTCTTCCACGTTTATTTTTAGGCGTAATCTATACAACTCATTTGCGAGTATAAATTTCATTCAAACGCTTGAATTATGATTTGTTCCAATTGCAATTTTAAGGCGGAATATATACAAATGTTGAATTTGCAAATATAAATTTCGAACTGCAATTTGTATCAATTGCAAGTTTAAGAGATTATGGATGTGTCGGGCTTGTTTTAATTTACTCTTCTTGTGCTCAGAGAGATGAGCCGATCAAGTGAAGCAGCCGCCATGAAGCGGAAAAGACTGGATTCATCTACTCAGGGACTTGTAGATGCTGAGTTTGTAGTGCTCAATGTGGTCAAAAGTAAAAAAAATCTGGGTGTGTGGGTAGCAGATGTGAAAAAAGAGGCAAACATTGCACCAGCTCTTGTCGATAAATGCCTAACTTCATTGGTGAAGAAGAATTTGATTAAAAAAGTCCCTACTATCCAAAATAAGGCAAAGAAGCATTACATGGCTGTTGAGTATGAACCTTCCGAGGAACTGACTGGTGGAGCATGGTATTCCGAGGGAAAACTTGACAAGGAATTCATCACTGTTCTTAGAGAGACGTGCCTTAAGGTTATAGGAATGATGAAAGTTGCTACTGTGGAGGGGATCCACGACTTTTTGAAGAAACGGAAAGTTGTTGAGTGCTGCACAAGTCAACAAGTCGGTGAAATATTGAACTCTATGGTTTTGGACGATGCCATTATAGAGGTAAAGAGTACTGGTTTGGGAGAGTATCATTCTATTCCTATTGGATCTGCTTGTTACAGAATTGCAGTTGGAGATACTTCAGGTCCGAAAACAATAGGACCAATGGCTTCGATTCCATGTGGTGCTTGCCCTAGGATTAGTGTATGTACACCTGATGGAATTATATCTCCGAAAACCTGTGTCTACTACACTAAATGGTTGAACATTGAGTTCTGATGGACTACAACAATGCAACTTGTTGGTTGCTTTTCGAGTTTCTTGTTTTGTTGTTTGGTTTATAGATGAAACCAATCAAAAATTTCCATAAACCCCTTTTGGAAGTTTTAACATTTTATTATAATGTTTGAACTCAGTTGGGAAAATTGTGTTATCATGCTACCTTTTGCTAATGAGAAGATTGCAGCCTAATGTGTATTGGCATGACAACTTTCACAACTTTTGACATATATCAAATTGTTATCAGGTAGCTAAATGTCACTTGAACAAGTCATTATGTTGTCTACATTTATTTCCGCAAAGTCATTTGGTTCGTGGACAAAGTTATCTCGGGATTATAGTCTAATTTATCCTAGGCTAAATTTAATACCTTCAATCGAAGAAAGTATAATTTTAATTTTAAACTTAATCTTGAGATATCCATTTTATTCCGCATATCAAACGACTCCCCAAAAGGCTTTAGTCCCATAGATAGCCAAAGCATTGGTACATGAAATTTTGAGTCCTTCCAATATTTA
The DNA here is from genome assembly GCF_000226075.1 of Solanum tuberosum. Taxonomy (NCBI): domain Eukaryota; kingdom Viridiplantae; phylum Streptophyta; class Magnoliopsida; order Solanales; family Solanaceae; genus Solanum; species Solanum tuberosum. The sequence continues at coordinate 52,219 of NW_006239602.1, read as the reverse complement.
AAGAGACTAATTAAACCAAATTCAAACAAGACATGAATGTACTTTTAAAGACAAAAGCACACTATTTTCTGGGCATGAAATATACACAATGTAGTTCACATTTTTTTGCGGAAAGTGACAGACAGTATGTATCTGTGACAGATTAGCCTTATTTTGACACACAATATATACAATGAGTTCAGTCCTATA
>NW_006239602.1:38583-51669 GCF_000226075.1 Solanum tuberosum | reverse complement strand
TAAATATTTTGCTCGTGGACGAAGAGCTGTCTTTGGATCTTTTTAGACTTCAAATACACACTAATACACTTGTTTTATCTGGAAATTCAATGACTTGGTGAAGCAACAATCTGATCAGATTCTGCTACTTCCTTTTTCTTGCTCCTTTCTTTCTCAAGTAAATACACCCTCTCTACTTCAGGCATTGCTACAATAAATGCATTCAGTTTGGAGTTCAAGTCTTCTAATTTTCCCATAACTCTGTCATTTGTAAACATGCCATTAAGCACACTTTGGATTGTTCTCCAGCTTTCCATCAATGGCAAAGCGATAATCACTGCTGATCCAACTGTGCCCCATACAATAGATATTACAGCCCAGAATGTGAAGTATCCCTTGCTAAATTGCCCTGCATTATCAAGTTTGTTACTTAGTTAATCCTCAAGCACTCGTACTGTGATAATATACACTGAAGCTGAAGAAAGATTGAGTTTTTTCGACTTACCTACAGGAAGTGTAAGAATAGGCCAGAGAATTACTATCACGAATGTGAAACCGATGCCCCATTTGATTATCCAGGCTTTGGCACTGTTGAGTTTTTCCTCTCTGAATTCTTCAGGTGGCACTTCACTCTTTTCCTTTTCAACCACTGTGATCTGTTTTGTAGTCTCCCAATCATAATTCTGAGGTCTTAAAAAGCTGCAAACAGCATGAATAACTCCACCAGTAAGTATGGAAACAAGGTTTCCTGCTAGCATTGGTGCATTTCTACCAGTTGTGTCAAGGTCTATCCTTCCATACTCGATCTTAGTGACCGATAGCCAAGTGATAATACCTAACAAACAGCCAATAACTGTCCCTAGGATTGCACCAAAAACCTGTTTGCTTTTCGCCATAAAAGCATGAAGGCTATTGGGATAACAGCTGATCCTATGAAAACTCCCATAGCTAAATACATCCAACCTAGAGAAACACCAGCCTTGTTCAAATTACTGCTAAAATGCCCATGAAACAGCCAAAGCCTAAGACAACTCCTCTTGAGACTTTTAGGATTTGTTTTCCATTTGCTTCCGGGTTGATGTATGTACGATAGATGTCATATGTACATAATGAAGAGACCGCGATTAGCTCAGATGAACCAGCAGATGTGACAGCCCTAATCAATAGAGAAGAAGTCATGTATTTGACAGTTAACAGAACATTTTCCACGCGTAATTCTTGATGAGGCACTTACATGAAGAGCATCGTGAGGAGAAGAATTGATCCTCCTTTTCCCATCAAAGCAATAGCTGTAGCTGGAGGAACAAGTCCATGGCTAGCCTCACTTGCTGTTATCGGTAGATCAAGAGCCAGTGCTCCAAGACCTAGTGATGTTGCCAAGGAAAATGGCACAGCAAACCAAACTAAACCACCCAACAAATAGCCCTTATGTGTTGATGATGGTCTTGCAGCAATTGCACTTACCCAATATCCCTAACATTTCGATATTTCTGATATCAGGATTGTTGCAGAAACTTACCATAAGCTAGTTTCTTGCTATATCATACGGAAAGAAAAAACTTACATTGTCAACGAAAACTGTGCCAAAATTGCCAACGATGTTGATGATACCAAAGACGAGACCACCTGAACTCAACATAGTAACATAAGACCCCTTGAAATTCCCAGTAACAGGGCCACAAGATTGTCCTACATGAGAGATTGGCTCTTGACAGCTTCTTGACTTGCTTGCTACTTCTAATAAACGTCTGTAAACGATGTTTGGGCTGCCAAGTTCACTGCTTGCAGCGTATACTAGGTACACAAAGATGACTAACACCACGTGTACTGAAATCAACAACCACAAATTTCTCTCAGATGAACGCGTGAAAAAGAGTAAAGCTGATATAAAGAGCTCAAATTAGATACCTATGACGGAATGTATATAGCTAGCCAAGAAAGTAGCTTTTAGCCCTCCAGCCAAGGTGTAAACTACAACACCAAGAGGGATAAGGAAACTTGCAGCATATATGTTAACACCAGTGAGTGCATTGACGACAGCAGAGCCACCAAGAAGCAACATGGCTGTTACTATAATGTTTGTCAAGAAGCAAAACCCCAGAAAAACCAGATGAGCAGCAGTTCCCCATCTGAAAATATGAGTAAATAACAGTCAACAGACTATATGGATACAGCAGAATCGTCTTCATCTTTAGTACAGTTCACCACGAACCTTGCTTTTACGATTTCACAGACAGTATGAGCATAAGGGGCTTTTCTTTTGATCTCTATCGCGATCACACCAAAAAGGAGAACCTGTTAGAAAAACTTGACGAATTTATCTTCCTGAAGTCAAAAATTTCGAAGGATGATTTTAGACGTACCTGAATAGTAGCTCCACTTGCATACCAAAAGGGTCCACTAATTCCATACTCCCAAGCTACATTAGAACTTTGCAAGATTGTAGCTGCCCAAGTCCACTGCAAAGATGTTACTATTAAGTTGATTGTAACTTAGAGAAACTCAAAAGTTTCAATTCTTGGCTGGATTGGCATTAGGCAACAACAACACATGGTACCTGAGACACAATTACACTTGCAATAAGTCCTGTTTTGACATTTCTACCAGCTGTGTTGAACCATTCTGATGTATGACGCGAACCAACATATCTTTTTTCCAGCCAAACCTTATAGAATTACACCCAAAAAAGTTGTAATAGAAGGAAAGTTGGAAAAGGTTGCTCCACAAAAACTAAAATGTTCGTTACAAGTAGTAAATAATAGCATAAATCTAGAGAGACCAAATACAGAAGTATCTAAGTTTATAAAACCAGTTCTTCTGAAAGTTTTTAATAAAGAAGGAAAATTGGAAAAGGTTATTTGTTAAGAAGTGCCACATCAGTAGAGGGATGGGAAATTGATCTCCTTATATGGACATGGACAAACCTCTCCTCGTGAGCTAGTCTTAGGCTCAAATGTGATATCTTTATATGGTATCAAAGTCAGGTCCATCCCAATTTGTTGTTCACAATGCCTCTTCCCCTCACCTCACCTAAAAATACTTCCTCCATCTCCATTTATGTGATAACATTTTCTATTGGTTTTTTTCATTCCGAAAAGAATAACATCTTTCAAACAATTCAACTTAAACATCTCATTTTACCCCTTATTGACAACTTTTTTATATAGCTATACAAATGCATCACAAGTTTTAAAAGTCTTCGTTCATTTCTTAAGTTCCATATTCAATGGAACTATGCTACATAAATTGAAAAGAGGATTATAAAAGAAGGATTTAACTTACATCAATGAAAAAATGGCACAAGAAAGGTGAAGTAGAATACCAGGAAAGAAGTGAAGATTGCAAAAAAAGCTCCAAAACCAAGAATGACAGAGTAACCAACACCCTGATTAAGAACAGGTTTTCCTCCAAAAAAGCTGCTCTGCCTCACACAATCATTTCCAGAAACACTATAATATTTTGATGAAAACTGAAAAGGTGGACAGGAAGCCATATGTGACTGAACTGATAGTAGATCTCCTAATTAATTACACTCCATTTCAACAAAAGAAACTATTTATAAGCAACAAAATTAGAATCTTTTTAGTCCTACTTGAGAAAAAAAAAAGAACAATTTATTAGAGGCAACAAAGTAAGCAAATTGTGATTGGAGAGGCCATTTTCTTGTGAGTTGTGACGTTATGAAGTACATAAAGTCTGGATATTTTTGATGTCAAACTAAAAATGGAATTTTCAATTCATTGGAAGTATAAGATGAATCTCCAAGTTGGGAGTGAAAGATTCAAAAGGTCACTTTCATGGATTTGGGAATCTTTTGTCTTGGAGTAGCTCCTATTTCTAATTGGTTGGAGTGTTCCATCAAACAGAACAACAACAATAACATACTCCGTGTAATCTCATCAAGTAGGGCCGTGTAATCCCACCAAGTAAGGATCGGGAGAAGATAGAGTATAAGCAGATTTCACTTCTACCTTGGAGGTAGAAAGGTTGTTTCGGATAGGACCCTCAACGATAGTTCCATCAAATAAAAACAAAAAAAAAAAAGAGTAGCATATATAGAGTACGACATTTTTCATTATCAAATTCAAGACTAACACCTTGTTTGGATGGTTGTTACCCGTTGTATTGTATTATTATATTAGTTAAATACAATATTTGTTTATATTGTTACTTAAATTCTATTGTATCATGTCATTTAAATCAATTGTAGATAACGATGAAAAGACTCATTTTAAATAACAATCGATTTGATGTGATCACGTCCTTACTTTAATATTTTCTTCTCATTTTGTCTTTAATTTTTTACTACACTGGCTCGTTGGCCTAGTAAGTCTTTTGAGTTTTTATGATAATTATCTGTGTCGCCTTGCCACCTTTTGATTTACAAAAAAATTATTTAATAATTATATTTCATCTTTTATCCCTCCTTTTCATAGTAGTTCTACTTCATATTCGACTTTTTTGATAGATTTATCTTTCAAATTATGGATATGTAATATTGTGTAACACTGGAGAACGATAAAATCTATTAAAATATTATATTTATTAAAACAATACAATACAATATAATATATTATGAAACAATGTGCAACAACCATCCAAACAAAGTGTAAAATACAAGCCATGTGTTAGAGAACTGATAACAGATCTCCTCATTACACTACATTTGAACAGAAGAAAGCACTTATAAGAGCAATAAAGTTAGAATCTTTGTACTACTATAAAAGCAATGATTGTCAACAAATTTAGAGCCAACTAAGTAAGCAAATTGGATTTGCATAGGCCATTTTCTTGTGACGTTTGAAGTACAAAAAGTCTATGGAAATTTTTTAAGTCAAAATAAAAATGGAGCTTTCAATTCGTTGGAAGTATTAGATGAATCTCCCAAGTTGGCAAGTTATAGATTCAAAGGGTCACTCTCATGGGGTACAAGTGAGCTAAAAGGTGTATGGAAGGGTATTTTAGACCAATAAGATGAGTAGAAGGGTATATTTAGACCAAAAGATGGATGGAGGGTAATTTTAGACCTTTTCCTATAGTTCAAGGGTATTTTTGACCCTTTTCCGATCAAAATATAATGTATAAAAAAAGGGAAAAGGATCAAAAATACCCTTGAACTATAGGAAAAGGTCTAAAATTACCCTACATCCATCTTTTAGTCTAAATATACCCTTCTACTCATCTTATTGGTCTAAAAATACCCTTACATTCACATTTTAGCTCACTTATACCCTTGAAACTAACCTTATCTTTATTTTGTTTTTAAAAAAAAAAAATTATTATATGTCATTCTCCTCATGGGATGAAATAAAATCTCCATCTCAACTAGATTTTCCCCCATAATTTATCCAAGCCAAAAAGAATATACTTCTTCAAGATCTCAATAATTTTTATTTTTTTTATAAAAAAATCTTATAGTTTTTTATATTTGTTGTAGCTTTTTTTTATCCGACTCCTCTCAATTTTTTTCTCTATTTTTTCCAAGTTATTACTTGGATTGAAGACACATGGCAGAAGGAAAAATTAACAGCTAAGATTTAATCAATTACATTAAAATTTTAAATACAATATAAATAATTAATATATCATAAACAAAATAATAATATCATGATCATAATAATATTATCTTATCCATAATATATTATAATTTTTTCTCTCTTTCCTATTTTTATTTTTCCTACAGGCTACGACCTACAACATCTATATTTTTTTTTTCTTTTCTTTGAGTTGTTACAGAGATTATTAGTCAAAAAAAAATAAATGATCATTTAAAAAAAAAAAAAAAAGATAGACTTTCTTTAGGATTTATGATAATATGATATGTCCCTGTAATTGTGGCATGACTAATATTTTTAAAATATTTAATTATCTAAAACAATTTTTTTTGAAAAAAGCTATAGAAAATAAAAATTACTAGATTTAAAACAATATTTTTTTTGGATCTTGAAAAGATATATTGTTTTGATTTGGATAAATTGTGGGAAAAAAGTAATAGAGGTGGATTTTTATTTCATTCAATATGAAAATGACACATAATAAGTATTTTTTTTTTAAAAAAAAAGAGGGTTGTTAGTTGCAAGGGTATAAGTGAGCCAGAAAGGTGGATGGAAGGTATTTTTAGACCTTTTTCTGTAGTTCAGGGGTACTTTTGGCCCTTTTCCGTATTTTGATTTTCTTAAAATTTGATAGTCATGTCTCAACAATCCAGAAAATCTCAATAATCATAAATTCCTTCGACTTATATTGCAAAATAAAGTACATCTAGAGTGTATTCAGTACATAGAGGAAAATATTTTCCATTTTTTCATGTTGCAGCTGATCAAAATTTTTGGGAAGTTCTCTAGGTGGATAATTTTCTAAAAAAAAGACTTCACTGATGGAAGTAGAAAAAATGAGTTTCTCAATTGATATTCCACATTGCTTATGTTCTCTCCATCCTTTTAACACATCTCATTTCACCCTTTTCATGTAGCCCCCATCCTCACTATCTCACATGCATCGATTTAATAGTATAACTCTTGACTTGTCCCTTCCAGAATACAATAACCCAACAACATCATATAACTTAAACAACTTTAAATTAGTTGAGGAGTCCAAAAGAACATTTTCCTTATATATATATATATATATATATAACTTTCTTTTATATAATGAATAAATTGGATACTTAAAATATTTTTCCTTATTTCAATTATCTCTTTCATTACACTAACCTCAAAATATAATACAATAGAATACTTCTCACTTAGTTCTCATCTTTTTCATCTCTTTTTTAACAACACAATAAAGAAAAAAATTCTTTATATAAATGTACGTAAGATTTCTTTTATAAATAAATGTCAAAAATGTGTATGGTCATTTGAGGATTAGTGAAATAATTAGTAGGAGATAATGAGGACAACACGTCATTATGATTATATGAGTTATGAAAAATTATATATAATATCATTTTCTCGACCTTATACCTACTCATTATGATGCACTTGATATTTTAGTTTTTAATATTAAAATGCACAATATTGCCATCAACATGATACTGAATAAGACGGGTTTCATAGATGTTATTTCCTTTTTGGGGATGTTGATTAGTGTGTTTAAATATTCACAATTGCCTTAAAAAAGTTTTTTTTTAAAAAAAAATATATATTTGCAATTGCCTTGACGACCTAAGCTTAGGGGTGTATAAAACCGAATCAAACCACAAATCGAGAAAAAAATTCCGACTAGTGGTTGGTTTGACTTGGTTTGGTATTGAAAAAAACCCCGACTATATTTGGGTTGGTTTGGTTTTAACAAAAACCAACCCGAGACCAAACCAATCCGACATTATATATATAATTTTAAATTTTTATTTTATACATAAAAATATTTACTTTGATATAATTTTTAAATATTTCTTATACTTTTTCATAGTTTTTATCTTTTAATATATTATTTCAAGTTTGAAACTTAGAATTCTAAATGATTAAATAAAGATTATAGTCCACAGATGTTGATAATTATAATAAAGCTTAAATCAAAATCAAATTAATACTAATGCAAAAAGAAAATCAACTCAACACTAAGAATGACAATAATATTGAACATTTAGTCTTTGGTTTTACATTGGTTTAGACAATTCAAATACATAATCTAATTTTAACTTCTTTTAATATTTAGTCATGTAACTAATACTTATTAAACTTATTTTAGCATGATTTAGTACTTTTAAATTATGATCATTTTCATTATGAGTTGTTAATTTGCAATATTTGTTTTACGTGATTTCATTATTATTATTATTTTATTTTTTTTTGGATATTTTAGTGTCATTACTCATATCATATTTTGTATTATTTTCTTAAGAAACACCTTAGATAGTTGTATTTTGGTAGGACTAAAGAAATATTTGGAGTACAAGTAAATTATATGTTTGTATGAATACTTTACCGGAAAATTCCGAAAAAACCCGAAATCCAAAAAACCCGAAAAAAACCTGAGGTTGATAAACCTGAGTTTAATTGGTTTGGTTTATAGATTTAAAAATCCGACACAAATAGTTTGGTTTGATATTAGAAAAATCCGAACCAACCCGGCCATGTACACCCCTAAACAAAATCATCATTTTAAAAAAAAAATGAATTCAAGTTTTGCCTTAACAAAGCAATTAAGTAAAATTAAGCTAGATTCCTGATTTAAGAGATGCTTATTAATACCTCACATTAACCAAATTAATCTCTTAACACGAGATTAAGTTAGTACGGGTTCAGGAAAGGTTTTCAGTTAGGGATAACAATGGGGCGGGCAGGGGTGGGTGGGTTGAGCTTAGTCCTTAAAATTTTTAATCCGTCCAGCATAACAACTTTCTTTATTTTCAATCTGCTCCACTCCGCCCCGCCCTCATAGACCTGCCACGCATAATTTTTATAATATATTTTTTTCTAGTTAAGTTTGATAGTAAAAGTAAAATTCATAAAAATAAATTCATTTTTTCATTAAGTTGTATTAATTTAACAGATAACGACTTAGAATTTTATTTTTAGAGAGCAATTGGGAAACATGTAAGAAATTGTATTATTTTTTATTGAACTATTTAAATTTACTATCTTAAATATTTTAGTAGTTTTAAAGAAATTATCTTTCATAAATTATGCTCTATGATTGTTATAACATGTAAAAAGTTAAAATTAAGTTTGAATCCACATAAAATTACATATACCCGCAACCCACCCATCCGCCCACATTGGTTTTAGAAAAATCCACTTCGCCCGCCCCGCAACCCTCTCACTCCGCTCCGCATAGCCTTAAACCCACCCCACCCCATTAACGTCCCTATTTTCAACTAATAATTTCATGATTTCGAAATACAAATATTAATAAATAGTTGACTGCATTTAAAAAATGTGAAATTCGTGATTAAGATATATCCTTAGTGAAATTTCTTTCTTACTTCGATACCCTTGTTATATAAAACAAATCTTATTTCAACATCTATAATGTTAAACTTCAGTATATATGCAATATTGGTCTAGTCCTTTTTTTTTCTTCAAACACTAAAATGTTTAGAACTTTCTGCTAACTTTATTTTTAACCAATATTTATGTCCACATACAACTACTGAATTTCGAGTTTTTTTTTTTTTTTTTTTTGAATTCAATCAAATAATGGTTCAAACAACAACGAATTTTCAAAGCAAAGAAAAGTCACAAGATACTTGCACTTAAAAAATACGCGTTAGATAAGAAATTAGAATAGTTGAAAAATAATTATTTTGTAATATATTCTTATAATTATGAACACTGGAAAATGACAATTTATGATTTATTATTTTTCTCTCAAAACTTGACGTGCCTCCAAAGGATTTTTTGGACTATGCATTGCCCAACATATACGTGTGAATATCACCTTAGGATATATCCTATTCCGTGTCAAAATTAAACTCTATGGTCCAAAATCAAATACCCCAAAACTAATTACTAAGATACATTCTAATTTGCACGATTACATATCTTAAAAGATTGTGATGTGTTCAGGTACATCCAAATACATGTACCTCAGAATACATGAGTCAAATTTGCTCTAGATATATTGTATCCAAGTGGATTCACATGTATCTGGGATACATAACCAATCTCGATCATTATTCTTCTATGTACCTAGTATCTCAGCCGCTAGATACATATATATACATTTATCTAGTGTGTATCTAGTGTAATTTACATGTATCTAGAATATATAACAAAACCTCACTCGGCTCCCACCATAGGTCGCTTGTTTCTCTCCTTATTTTAGTGTATATAGTAGCAAAAATGCATGTATCTAAGTGCATATTTCTCAATATATGGTAGGAGATTTTTAATTAGTGGTAAGATACGTAATATTTTGAAAGTATAGGTATAATAGTATATATATTAGTGAAGTATGTCTAATTATTTAATTTCTCCTAAAAATAATATATATTGTAGTAAAATATGTTTAATTATGTAGTTTCTCCTAAAGAGTCTCCGTTCCAAAATAAATATGTGGTTTTACTGCATTTTATGTCTATTATGAAAAAATAATAAATGCAATGTATATCTCATACTTTTCTTTTATAATCACTTCTAAAAAGAATGACACATAAATTTATTATTGACAAATATGTAATGATACTATCAATATTTTAGTCACTGTGGATCCTATATATTTGACAAAAAGTTTGTTAAGGTGTACTCTTTTATTTTAAAATTTTATTTATTAATATGTGTAGTTTGAAATATTGCACGGTCTTTTCATATTTCTTAAATTTCGTATCTAGTCAAACTATATTATTGAGACAGAAAAATATTAAGTTATCTCTGCAATTTATTGGATATTTTTTTAGAATTGTATAATATTAGAAAAAAAGAGTTAAACTTTATTATTTATATAAGAATATACTTGAAAATAGTTACTATTCTGATTTCGCTACTATATATTTTTTTCATACTCATAACTCAGCATTTACGTACCGTCTCATCTTCTTGGTGAATACTTACCGTATTGATTTTTTGATCAAACTGATATAATTTACCTAGTTAAATAATTTTGAAATACAAAACTATGATAAAGTAGAGTTATGTATATTTAATTACATATTATTATGTATCAATTTATTCGATTTGAACATTTGATGTGAGTAAGTTTTTACTTACTTTCTCCGTTCCTATTTACTTGTTCAATTTTGACTGAGCATGCACATCTATTAAGAAAATAATAATTGACATAGTGAGTTTACCATTTTACTCCTATTAATTGATAGAATTCCAAAATCAATTACTCATTAAAAATGTTCTACCTTTTTCAAAAACATAACTCTCTAAATGAATTTAGGGTATAACTAGTAAAAAATATTATTTTTTCTTGATTTATCAAAAATGACAAGTAAAAAGGGATAAGTAAAAAGTCAAAATTGGACAAATAAAAAAGGACAGAAGGGAGTATATAATCTATATATTTGAAGAATCTTGTAGTTTTCAAGGAATTAATTTGGTGCCCTGCAATGCATAATATGTATTTAATTAAGGCATTAATATAGACTCTGAACCGAGTGAAAAAAAAAAAAGAGAAGTCGATTTTGAATAGTTTGAAGTTGAGATTTGATTTTCAAAAATTATTGTTAAATGTATTTTGCCTTTTGTGGTCAAAACATAATTGTTCAAAAAGCTTTTCTATCGTGTCAAGCATCAGTCTAGATTTAAGATAAGGAACTTTAATTTAGCTTAAATAAATATATTTAACGAGTCATTGTGCTAAATCTGATTCAAGTCAAACCACTTATTCAAAATTGACAATAAAACAAAACAAAAGATGACAAACAAGACCTGTTTATTTTAAGAAAAATCTTTTACAATTAACCATAATATATTGGAATAATAGTGTTTTTCGTCCCCTCAATTATTGTTAAATTCTAACTTTCATCTTTATGTTACATGAGTAACATGACTAAACATTAACCTTTAATGAATTATAATATGTGATTTTGATCTCTTTTATTGAAAGTTATAAATGCTTAGCGAAATATTATAAAGACTAAAATAGAATTTATTGGTATTTAAGGAACTAAAAGTCTATTTGGATTGGTTTATTATAAGTATTTTCAAGTCAAAATAATTTTTAAACATTTTTGAAACGGTGGATAAATAAATAAAAAGTTTGATTTTAAGCTAAAATGATAAAAATAAATCAAAAATCATAAATTAGAATTTCTAATTATAAGTCAAAAATTAAAAGTCAATCCAAACTGACAATAAAAGCGAAAATTTCCCAAATATATTTCTTGGTATCCTCACATATTATCTCCTCCAAGAAATTATGAAAATTTCCATAACTAAAAGTCAAAGTGAAACAAAAATTGGCCACCACCAAGAAGCATCACTCTCCCAATACCATGGAAAAGTCAATTCTAAAGAACTTTCTCATACACTTTCATCTATTACATCGTATTCCTCCACCTTTTTCAACTTAAACACTATATATAAACCAACAAATTTTCACCATAAAAAATATCATCAACATTTCTAATTTTGTTTAATTTCAATCATCTCAATCTCAATATGAGTCGTAGTGCAGCAGTGAAAATGTCCGGCTTGCTTATGAGGCAACTACGGGGCGAGTTTTCACCCCGTGGAGGCATAGTACAAATTCGTCATTGGAGTAATATGAGTACTTCTAGTAAAACAAAAGAAGAACAAAAAACACATCAACCACCACACACGGTGGCTGATGCAACCAACGACGACGGCGACGGCGACAAGGCTAAGAAAATTGTTAGCTATTGGGGGGTGGATCCTCCCAAAATCTCCAAGGAAGATGGTACACCATGGAAGTGGAATAGCTTTAGGGTACGTAAGCAAATAACATACTCCTTTTATCTCACTTTATATGATTCACTTTCCTTTTTAGTCAGAAAGAATGACATATTTTTATATTTTTTCTGTCTAACAATACTTGTCCACTATAAAGTAAGACAGAGGGAGTATGAATTTAAATTATGGCTTACTTATAAGGATATAAACTAATTCTCCTTTAAATAACTTGATCGCGTAAAAATATTTTATATCGACTATATATATATAATATATATCTTAAACTCATAATTTTTATTTTATTTTTTTGGTTTTGACAGCCATGGGAGACGTACTCAGCTGATATTTCGATTGATGTGAAGAAGCACCATTTGCCTACCAATTTTATGGACAAGTTTGCTTTTTGGACAGTCCAATCTTTAAAGTACCCCACCTACTTGTTTTTCCAGGTCAACATCTTGACTCTCTTATAATTAAAAAAATAATTTTAGTTAAATAATGTACTACTATGATTGCAAAAAAGTTTTTTAATATTAAACTAAACTAAAGTAATCAATCCAATAATTAATTAAACTGAAAAAGAAGACAACGTGAGCTTGTCGCATTAGTGGGACTGTGGGAGATTATGACAAAATGGTATCGGCCAATAGGTTTAAAATAATTTCTTAAAAATATTCTGAAATAATTTTAAATTAATAAAAAAGAGAGCATATTTGGAGTTTATTAAAAAAAAATCAACAAACTATCTCATTTATGTTTGAAGAATTGTGTGTGTGTGGGGGGGGGGGGGGAGGGGGTTTAT
>NW_006239602.1:30332-38309 GCF_000226075.1 Solanum tuberosum | reverse complement strand
TTGTTGTGTTTGAGAGTTGTGTGGGGGGGGGGGGGGGGGGGGTCAGAAAGTCTAATCAAATTCTAATAATTGCAATACAAAAAACTACATTAGACATCAAAAATAAATAAACAAGATTAATAAGTTCACCAGACTCTAAAAAGTAAATAAAAAATAGTATATATTTTTAAAATTGTAAATCTAAATATATTTAAAATCCTTCAAATCCTCTTCCCCCTCCTAGTTTCTATCAAATCTAATAAATATTTTTTCAAAAAAATTATAGAGCAAAATTGCTCACACTCAATTTTAGTGAACTTAATTAAAAGACCCAAATTATTCAAAAATATATTGAAGGAACTATTTTTAACTTATTCCTAAACATAATAAGACACCATTGTGTTATTTTTAAACACTACTTGAATAAATTGTTGAAGTAAATTACTACCTATTATAATCCTATACATGTAACGTTTAATTTATATACACTAACAATATATTTAATTTCTCAGAGGCGTCACATGTGCCATGCCATGTTACTAGAAACGGTTGCAGCCGTGCCAGGTATGGTAGGTGGTATGCTCCTCCACTGTAAATCTCTCCGTCGATTCGAGCACAGTGGAGGTTGGATCAAAGCCCTACTTGAAGAAGCAGAGAACGAACGCATGCATCTCATGACCTTTATCGAGTTATCGAATCCAAAATGGTACGAACGTGCATTAGTCTTTGCAGTTCAAGGTGTATTTGTCAATGCCTATTTCCTCGCCTATTTAGCGTCCCCAAAATTGGCTCATCGAATTGTTGGTTACTTAGAAGAAGAAGCAGTAAATTCGTATACAGAGTTTTTGATTGATATAGAAAAGGGGCTTTTTGAGAACTCGCCCGCCCCGGCTATTGCTATTGATTATTGGCGTTTGCCGGCTGATGCAACGCTAAAAGATGTTGTTACTGTTATTAGGGCTGATGAGGCACATCATCGAGACCTAAATCACTTTGCTTCGGTGAGATTTTCTTACTTTTAATTTTGTATGTTCGAAAGTATACTTAAATGAGTTATTTTGAAATATTTATATTTTTTAATAATTTAATTTTTTTTTTTGTTTCACAGGATATACAGTGCCAAGGGCATGAGTTGAAGGACTACCCTGCTCCAATTGGATATCATTAAAGTGAAACAATATCTCAAAAAAAATTGTCTATCCATATATAACTAATAGCTGCTGTTGATTTTTTCAATTAATTTGATGTATATGTTTGTATTAATCTTTGAGATGTTTTTAGCCTTTGTACAAATATCACTATTTATTGAGATTAAGGCACTATATATAGTATGTAATTAATTATGTGAGGAGTTTAAATTGTATTAATATAATTACTTTAAAATTGCACAATATAATAGTAACGAAGAATATAACGATCTCATGAATTGCTCCAAAATATTGAAATATAGATCGGACTATATTGAATCTTATGTGTCCGTCTCTACTTTATATTTCTATAAAAGATTAGTTTTGTATACCAAAATCATACCCAAAAAAGAAACATGATTCAATTTCATACCGATCTTATTATACAAAATTACAATATATAAATGAATTTATACAAAATTGAATAATTTGTATAAAATTGGATGTATCTAGCGAATTATACAAATCAAAAGCTTTATAGCAAACATAAAATTTACTATGGAGTGCAATTATGCAAACTATAGCTATAATATACAAATATGATTTTTATGTTTGTTATATGTGAAAATTGTTCTTATTATTAGTAGCATATAGAGAATATAAGTATTAGGTTCATAGAAAATCAACATTCCCACTCAAAGCATAAAGGTATATGTGCAAACTATTAAAATTTTAAATATTAAACCTAGATAATTTCAAATCTGTGACAATGAAAACCTAGAAATCTACCTTATTAAATCAAGACCTGACTCTGAATCTTAATGCTAATTTTATTCTTTACGTATATTTACATATTTAGCAAATGTCATTAAAAAGATGGGCGTACACATTCTTACTACTACTTTATAATGTAGATAGGTTGTTTTGATAGATCATTAGCTCAAATAAAGCATATCAAACCATTATGAAAAGAAATATAATAGAAAATGTCAATTACAACAGCAAATAATATAATAAGAGAAAAGAAGGAAGCAATATATAATAATAAAATCGAAGTTTAAATAAGTAAGAAAATAAAGAAATAATAGTAATATTGAAAAGGAAAACTAGGCAACACACAACTTTTACTAATCTTTCCTCCAAATCACCTCCATATCCTCATTAATGTTTTAGGAGTATTTTTTACCTAATTAAAAGAAAAATAATTTAAAAAACTCTTGGTGACTGGTGCAATGACGTGTCAAAATTATAGCCGTTTGTGGCTGATTGCCTGTACTCTGTCTTATTATTGGCAACTAACGAATAATAAGGTTAAACCAAATATAGTGATATTTAAAAAACCTAATTAATTAGGCTTAATTAAGAAAAAATAATTAATTAAGAATAGTGCTTACAATAATGGCAAATGCACGATTCAATGACTTTTGACCAACTCAGCTTACTCCCCACGAAACCTCCTTTTTACTTGTTCCCCAAGACCCACCTTCTTCCAAAAAGAAAAAGAGAAATAAAACACGAAATTGTATACTTTTGCCATTCATTTCCAGAAATACCCTTGGAATTTATATTTCTCAATTTGAATTGACCACTACTTTATTTGATTATAATTGACTTTTTAATGTTTTTTAAGAAATAATAATAGTAATTCATATATATGTTATATCTATTACTAAGCTAGAAGTTGACTATAGAGTTTCAAATACTTTTGTCAAGTTATTTTTACGTGAAGTTTCATCATGTGTTATCATAGTTTTTGAGACAAATATTCAACTTTTTAAGAAAATATGATTTATATTCCTAGATTCTAAAACTATTAAAAATATCCACAATTTTGTATTATCATTTTATAGTGAACATGTTTAGTGAAAACGCATGACAACGAATACAATTAATATGAATCTGGAAAAAAAAAAGAGGAAAAAAAATGAAAATATCATTGATTTCTATATGAAAAACTAGAGTCAATATCTCAAAAGGTCACTCAACTTTAAGAATTTATCTTGTAAAGTCATTAAACTTTGTTTAATATCAACAAAATCACTCAACTTAGACATTTATATCAATAAAATCACTCAACTCAATTTATTATTAAAAAATTAACATAGATAAACAAATTATTTTTATGCCATGTAAATATGAACTCCATAAATAAATAAAATTTTAAAAAAATCATCAACATTTTTTTTATGAATAAACTTAAAAATTATATTAGGATATTACTATTTAATTATAATGTATTATGATGGGCTTTTTCCAAAAAAAAGGAGAGAGAGAAAAAAAACCCGTAAAAAAATGTCATGACAAATAATTGTGGGATACATGATTTTTTATCGTATAAAAAGAATGATATAGACGTTGGCTTAATAACTGCAACTCTGCAAATATTAATCTATTGCGGTCATTGAATTATAAAAAAAATTGTCGTCTTATAAATTTTTTTGTTGCAATCATTAAGCCTATGATAATATCAATAATATTTATTGGTAGGGTAACGTTCATCCTGATACCATTTAAATTTTAAGTGCATAATAATATATAATATTTATTTCACTAATTAAATTTATTCTTAAATATTTACATTCTTATTTTGCTATGCCAATTTTTTTTAATAATAAAATTAGTTGAGTGATTTGATGGATACAAACGCCTAAATTGAATGATTTTATTTATATAAAACATAGTTCAATGACTTGACTAAATAAATTATTAAAGTTGAATGATTTTATGGATACAAAGACATAAGTTGAATGACTTTATTGATATAAAACAAAATTCAGTGATTTTACTAGATAAATTCTTAAAGTTGGGTGATCTTTTGAATTATTAATTCTGAAAAACTATTATTTACTTGTGATTGAAAATGACTTCGAAGAGCAAGCTTGGATAAAAATTATATAAAATATGATGTATATATATAATTATATAAATTTTGTACAATAAACTATGATTAAAATTCAATCCAAAATCATAAATGATGAATATTTTGTAAAATATAAAAATTTGGTGTAACTTTCAAATTTTAAAAGTTTCCGAATAATAGAAGTCGACACAAATAGTATTTTTCTGGTATTCTGATGTATGATATGAATTTCTATTTTCTAGTTATATTTTCAACATACTTGATTTTCAAGTCAAAATAATGGTACTAGCCCGGGTCATTTTAGTCATTTCCTTTTTGTCTAGAATTTACTTAACCTCACGTCTTTAAAATATATTTAAAATGCAAAAAAAAATCAACAACCATAAAAATTAATTAAATATACATAACCGCCTGTCCCACACAGTCTTCACGCGAAGCTTGAACGAACCAACCATATAATAAAATTTATTAAAAAAATAGATAAATCTCAGCCTATATAAAATGAGTGTATATTGTTAACTAAATTATTACTATCACATAAAAAATATATATATTATTTGCCTTCTTCCTCAAGTTTCTTTCCAAACTTCCGGCGAACATTTTTTTTGATTCCAGATTTTGATCGGAAGTTATCAAACATGATGACCCGTGGAGCAACAAGGATGACCCGAGTTGTCATGGGTCATATGGGTCCACGTTACTTTTCAACTACAGTTCTGCGAAATGATCCCGGGACCGGAGTTGTTGGTGGAGCCGCTGCCGGACTTTTGCATGGTTTTCCGTCGAATCCATCGGAGAAAGTGGCAGTAACGTGGGTTAGGCATTTTTCGGCGATGGGTTCACGGAGCGCTAGTACTGCGGCTTTGAATGAAAAGCAGCAAGAGAAGGAAAGTAGTGACAAAAAAGTGGAAAACACGGCCACCGCCGCTGCAAACGGTGGTGCTGGTAAATCTGTTGTGAGTTATTGGGGTGTTCCTCCTTCAAAGGCTACTAAACCAGATGGTACTGAATGGAAATGGAATTGTTTTAGGGTAAGTTTAATTAGCTTTTCACATATTTTTCTGATATATATTATGTAGGATTAATGGTGGATTTTTGTGATTTAGCCATGGGAGACTTATGAAGCTGATATGTCGATAGATCTGACGAAACACCATGCGCCTGTAACGTTTTTAGACAAATTTGCTTATTGGACTGTTAAGGTCCTTCGATTCCCCACTGATGTATTTTTTCAGGTACGTAATAAAATTCCCAGAATATAGGAAACTGGAAAGATACTATGCAATTTCCCATAATTTCGGAATTTTATAATAGTGAAATTGAATTGAAAGTTTCGAATGGAAAAGGAATATGAGATCGTAGAGGTTGTTTAATTTTGCGTGTTTTTAATGTGGTGCAGAGGAGATATGGTTGCAGAGCAATGATGTTAGAAACAGTGGCGGCGGTGCCTGGAATGGTGGGAGGTATGTTGTTGCACTGCAAGTCATTGAGGCGATTCGAACAGAGTGGTGGATGGATCAAAGCTCTGCTTGAAGAAGCCGAAAACGAGAGGATGCATTTGATGACTTTCATGGAAGTTGCAAAGCCAAATGTGTACGAACGTGCCCTGGTTTTCGCAGTGCAAGGTGTCTTCTTCAACGCTTACTTTGCTGCTTACCTTATTTCCCCAAAATTGGCTCATCGTATCGTGGGATATTTGGAAGAAGAAGCTGTTCATTCGTACACTGAGTTCCTCAAGGAATTGGACAATGGTAACATTGAGAACGTACCTGCTCCTGCTATTGCTATTGATTACTGGCGTTTGCCTAAGGATGCCACTCTCCGCGATGTTGTCTTGGTTGTTAGGGCTGATGAGGCTCATCATCGCGATGTCAACCACTATGCATCTGTAAGAACACATAAAGCTGATGATCTCGACTTATTTGGGATTGATGGATGCATTTAACTAATTTATTTGATTTTGATTGTAGGACATTCATTACCAAGGACAACAGCTGAAGGACTCACCAGCACCACTTGGGTATCACTAAGCGACTAATAATAAATACAAAGAGATCAGACATATCAAGCTAAAAGTTCGTCACTATTTTGTTCCTTTTTTGAACTGGTGATATAGCTATGTAGTAGGTAATACTAATCTTGAATGTTGATGTACATATTTTTGTGTGGATTTGGTTCGTTCTTTGCTGCCTCTTCATCAATAAGTGGTAGGGTACGATGAGCTCTGTATCATTGTGGAGCATATATATTCTTGATGAAATTATATCATCGTTTTGTTTACTTTTGTCACACTTTTGATATGAATTAATCAAGATCAAAATTAGGACATAATAACAAGTAAAGATAATCGCGGTTGTGGGAGATTGAGGTCAATAAGTTTGAGTTTCCCCTTCTGAAATTCGTGAAACTCCATTGGCGTTGTTTGTAGAACTTTAACAGTGGCTGGCAGAAGAAGCTCCAACTTTGGAATCTTCTTTATGGGTACGAATGAATGTGATTGAGTAAAGTAAGCAATACAGGCTCAATTTTGAAGGTTGTGAATAGGAGGCTGCTTCGTCTTCCTTTCTGAAGCTTGATGAAAGAAGTCGAGAAAAAATGAAGGGAGCATCACAAGTTTTCCTAATCAGAACCTGGAAAGTATTCTTGCATCAGTTTTCGATGAATTGTTTGTTAAGAGACATAATAGAAGAGCAAAGAGACGAGCTATGAATACTTGTGGGAATACACGGGATATGTTGGCAATTACTACTTTCAGGAGGTTTATAGATCCAGTTATCGGATTGGGAGAAGAGATCAATGGTAGGAATCAGCAACAACAACTTGTTGTTTGTGAAGGTGCATGAGTGGTTTATGGGAATTTAACACCACAAGATTTGCAGTTGAAAGAAGAAATGGAAGCAGACATACTACAACAATGCTTGAATTGTTAAGAGTTATTCATGATCTTCCTCCTCTCTATTGAGGAAATTACACGTTGAAACGACAGATTTTTGTTTCTCCATTGATTGGGATGAGGAAATCGTGACTTACTACAAAATGCTTGAATTATTTGAGATCATTGATGATGTTGAACTAATAAATCCTCCTTTCTCAAGGGGAATAATAATAATTGCGGTATCTCATCAAGAATCAACAGTTTTTTTGTTCTCGATTGATTGAGTGGGATGAGGATTTCAACAACATAAAACAGCCATTGCTACCAAAACTCTCATCTGATTACCGTCCCATTCTATTACAGTGTGGGGATCAACTAGAACATACCAAGTCATATTTTAAGTTTGAGAATTGGTGGCTTGAGGCAGCCTTCACCTCTAACCTACACCATTGAGGGATACACAAAAAAAGATTTGATTATGGATACAACGGTAATATCTAATGAATATGCGACTGAAAGGATATGTATCAGGGATTCGTTGCAAACTAGACATAGAAAAAACTTATGATCACGTGAATTGAGTTTTTCTTATCAGGGATATGAACTTTGGTAGTAAATGGATAAACTCAAATTACAATATGTATTTGGTGGATTATATGGAAAGAGAGAACCACAAAATGCTTTGAAGATCATTTTATGAGAAGAGCCAATATTAGGTATGATTTGTTTTTTTTAGCAAAAATTAGATTAAATATTATGAACAGTACTATTCAATATTCATTGACCAATTTTTCCATGAAGCAAGGGAAATGCAAGTTCACAGCTACTTAGCTTTCTGGTCAAGAGATTAAACACACACACCATCATCAACAACAACAAAACAAATAAAAACAGAAAAAATTCAATGATGGGACGACCCGAATTCAAAGAAATCACCAACATGAACACAATAGTGACCCACATGAATGGAGTAACGACTGCCCCGCTGTCTGATTACACTTCCCCTTCATTCCTTCATCTCCAAAGACTAAGAAAACAATGTACATACCTCATTGATCAACAACTATGGGAAGACCTTAGAGCAATATTTGTGTTTCTCACTAAGAAAACAATGTACAACTCTTTTGGCAGACCCC
>NW_006239602.1:0-29994 GCF_000226075.1 Solanum tuberosum | reverse complement strand
TTTTTGGCCGCCCCCCCCCCCCCCCCCCCCCCCTCTTTTTGTTTTTTGTTATTTTATGTAAATACAGAAAACACTATAGTACCAAACTCAATCAAGTACTACTACATTGACTAGAAAAGTTTTCTTTCTTTATTTACAATGATGGTGTCATGGTGGTTCAATGATTCCGCTGAATACTTGCTACATCCACCAACATGATAACTCTGTCCACCGATCAAGACTTACTCACTAAAGAAGTTAAATAAGAAGTAAACAACCACACCAAGCATAGCAAGTCCCCATTCATTACCTTGTGTTGAAGAAAACATCATTTGAAAACCCAAGAAGATCAAAATAATATACAACCATCCCCATCTTCTAAACTCATCTTCATGATCTCTCACCCTATAATAATTGTTGTAACCTTGTAAAGAAGGTGCATAAATAATTATCAAACATGGTAACACTACTAGTAAAAGTGGACCAAGAAGAATTTTTAAAACAGTGTAAGTTAGTAGTATAACAATAAGAGATGCCAAGATTGATTGAGTAGTATAATATACAAACACAATGGCTAAAAAAGGGATGAAAATATAGAAAGTGAAGTTTATTTCTTCAATATCAAGGGCTAATGGAACTCTTTCAATTATGTTTTGGCCATGGAGAAGTAATCCTAGGCTGAGTACAAGAAGAAGAGGAACAAACGGAGAAGGCCCTATAACCATATTTTCTACAAGAAAAATGGTGTCATGAGCTTAGTCTTTTTATTTTTTTTATTTTTGAGATGAAATCGATGAATGGAGTTGAGCGTATTCAAGAAATTGGTTTAAAATAATGTGGTTGTTAGTAGGGTGGTTATGAATGAAGCTATATGCTAAGGGTCGGGGGGTTATAAGCTTTAATTAGTTGTTTATAACTTGGTTATTGATCACCAACTTTACCTGTTTGGTATTTGCTACTTTCACATAGGTTAATGGACTATATAATGTACTTTATTTGTTGGGTTATGGACCCCGGCCCTTATTTTCTAAGAAAATATTTTCATGAAAAACATTTCCCTTCCTATACCAACGCACCCCAGGGGCGGCTGGTAAGGCGTAAAAAAAAGTCTTTTGCCTTAGGCCCCCAATTTTAGGGGGCCCCATTTTTAAGTTAATTAGGTAGGATTAAATTAAAATAAATAAATATTAGAACTAAGACAATAAATGCAAAGGCCCCATTTTTTAGATAATTAGGAAGGATTAAATTTTAAAAAAAAGTTGTCAGAACCAAGACAATAAATGCAAAACGGCTCAATGAAGTGATAGTATGATAAATATGATTATGACTTTTTGACTTTTCAATAAAAAGTTGTGTACTTTTATTTTTAAGGTACAAGTTATTTTTTTTTTTTTACCTTATTTTTTTCTAATTTTATTTTTATATATTCTATCATCCTCCCTTCTATTTCTTTCTCACTTTCTTTTTTCTAATCTTGTATCTCTTTCTTATTCAAAGCTTAAAAATTTACTCGTTCTATTGATAGTTTATATTTTGAATTTGGAGAAAACTATATTGCAGCAGCCCAATTCATTTTTGGAAATCAAGTCTTCATAGCTTTTGAATTCGGTAATATCATTCTAATTTCTAATATTATTTTTGTTTTGTGTCTTATGTTTATTATATTTTTTATTTGATATTGTAAATAGTGTTTTAAAATATTTGTTAGATTTTGATGTCGCTATAGATCAATTAAGAGGTTTAGTTTTTTTTTTAAAACATATAGAGAAGAAGGATTTACAAGTACTATGATTTCAACTAAAGAAATTGCATTAGAGATGAATATAGAACCTATATTTCGTAAGAAACGTGTAATTTATAGAAAAAAACAATTTGATGAGAATGTTGATAATGAAATCACAAGATCTCTTGAAGAAGCATTTAGAGTTGATTACTTCTTATACATAGTAGCCATCTTTTCACTTCAAAATAGATTTGAACAATTTGAAGTATATGAAAATATTTTGATTTTCTATTTAGTGGAAAAAAATTGAGATCATTAGATGATGAGAATTTGAAAAAATGTTGTCTTAAACTTGAATGTTCCTTAAAACATAATACTCACTCCGATATTGACGGTTTAGACTTATTTTCTGAATTAAAAGTGTTAAGGGAAATCATAAAAGTAGAAGACAATACTCTAATTGAGATACTCAATCAATAAAAGACTTGATTCTTTTCCAAATGCTTACATTGCTTATAGAATAATGTTAACAATTCCCGTAACAGTCACCTCAAGCCGAAAGAAAGTTTTTCAAATTAAAAATAATAAAATATTATTTAAGATCGATAATGTCTCAAGAAAGATTAAGTGGTTTTGGCTATATTATCGATTGAAAAAGAATTATTAGAAGAGATTGACTACACAAAAATTATTAACTTTGCATCTCAAAAAGCTATAAAAATAGATTTAAAATAAAAACATTTATAATTTTTTTTTTTAAGGCCTCTAGTTTGATTTTGGCCTTAGGCCACCAACGGGTTTGAGCTACCCCTGACACACCCCTGGAGTTATTACTTTTTCCTAAGGTCCCCCTTTCCAGAAGGATAAAGGGAAGAACAGATTAAGAGGAGGTTTCTAATCGTCATTATGCCATCTACATAGCCAGTGTGAATTGTCAAACTATAGCAGGAGGCTTGCATTAATTTTATTGTTTGGTCTGCATACCAAAAGTCCAAAACTAATAAGATTCCAGGACCATATACAGTGTCCTCTTTAGCAATCTTCTGTCTCTTATTCCTACAAGGTCTTCCCTGACTAGCAAGGTTTTCTCGGAAAACTTTATTTATTCGTGTTTAGTTGCATCATTGAGTTTGAAACCCTGAACGGACTGTCAATAATAAGCTGGAGGAAGGTGAGTATGACGTCTAAGTCATTCTTATTGCCTTTACACCATCTACATAAGGCCATAGCTTGTGAAAATGTATACTGTTCTTCAATCCCAGAAAATGCTCATCAAACAAGTTGTCAATGCTGGGTGACAGTTTTAGGCTATCTTTAGCACTTCGTACTCGTGAGATATTTTAAGAGGTGATTCCTTTGAGACGGGCCTCTCTTCAGACCAGAGCTCTAGATTCACTGTTCCGGTACCCCAATGCACCATACATTTGTGTACTTGATCGATGTTGAATCGATTGACTAATCCTAGACCAAGATATCTATCAACAAGCATCCATTCACCTGAAAAGGCATCAACATAGTCACACTGGTTCAAACATTGCAACCCTGATTTTACTCATGAACACTGAACAAATAATCAACTGATCAAACCACAGTAGAGATGAAAAACATTAGGTGATTTATTTCCATCTGCCTAAGCTTAAGTGATTAAAATTACCCTTTTTTGTATTTGTGGAAGATAGCAGGTACTTAATGGAATAGTCAAAAGTGTGTGCAAGCTGATCTGAACACCAGCGTTATAAAAAAAATTCCACATCGGCAAAAATAGAAATAGGCTAAATAGGTGAACATGCAAATAAAAGCAACTCATATCGAACATTGCAGCTAAAACCCTTCACTCAAATTGGTTTTGAGTATTCAGCATACATTCCGGAAAAGGATGTGTCCTTCAAATATTTGCAGGAGATGCTTACACATTTTACTTGTAGCTTTATCTTTCCCCACATAATAAATGACATCCTGTCAAGCTTTTGATCCCCGTTTCTTAAGGTCTGAATAGACCAGGTAAAGCATCTCCATGCCCCTTTCGATATCTTCATCTAGCTCTTACATAAAGTTTAAATAGATGAAACTGATGAAGAGGGAATAAGCATGAAGAAACACCAAATGGGGAGAATATTTCTGAATTACTGGAACAGGGAATGATAACAAGTTGCTTACTGGAAGTTTTGCACATTGACAGGTAACTCGTGCAATTTGTGCACTTCCCCTCATTTGGAATCTTCCCATAAATAGCTCCCAATTTGTCTTTTCCGTTCTTTCAGTCCCGTCTTACTATTATATTCCTCTAAAGAAGCAAGCCCTGGTGATTTCACTAGTCTTACTAAGGTACCATACTAATTCAAAATCTGGTCGAGTCTCACAGAAGTTTACATATATTGGCATACCTACACCACAACCAAGTTCAGGCCATCCACTATTATCTACTTTTACTTCCTGTTATGCTTTTACAAAATGAAAAGGTTTGCGCAAAACAGGTTTCTTCAGAATAATATGACCACAAATATGTGTGCACAATAAAAATAAAACAGTTCAGGTGAGCAAAAGTAAAGAGTAGGATGTACCCTTTGGGCGAAGATCTCCTTCAAACACTTGTTCTCCAGATTCTGGCCAAAGTTCATGCTTGGACCCATTGATGGAAGTAAAGGACACATATGATTCCGTTGGGTGCAACAATGTGAACATTGGATGCACACGCAAGCACACAAGCCTACCAACACAATAAGAAGTATGCCAAAAGCCATCAGAAATAAGAGAAGAGTAAATTAATTAAATTGAGGCTCTAGACCATATAAAGGGGAGAGAGAGTATCTTTCAACAGCTAATATGAACATGACCATCCAGAAATAAGAATATTGACCGAAAAAATAATTATTTTTGTTAAAATCTACAAGTAAAGCTATGTTGCTTAGACCCTCCAAAAATGTTGCCGCACCCATGTTAGATCATCCAAAAATGCACTACTTTTGGAGAAGCCCACATGCATACGGCAACATTTTTGAAAAACCCAGCAGCATAGCCAGTAAGAAAATCAATATTTCAACAGGTGGTTATTAGAGATCCTACAAGTAGTTTTCAATAATAAGATGTAGGATAGAACAGACCTAGAAAATCCTCCAGAACCAGCACCAACTCCACGAGCTACAATTCCAGAATCAATGCGGAAAACCTTGGAGTTGTCTTTTGGCAAAGATATATATCGTTCCATAACTAATCCTCCACCTATATCACCTTCCAGCCTAAGAGACTCTGATTCTCCTTCCTGTTCCAGATCTCGTCTGCAGAACAGGAAGAGTTAAAGTGAACAACAGAGAAGAAAAAGTACCCTTGTGGATAAAATATACAATAATGAATCAAAATTCTAACTTTAAAAGTAACAAATACGGAAAGAATATTTCCAAAAATGAAGAAATAGCATATAAGACCAAATTGAACTGCTTTATGAGATGGGACAAAAATGAAGTGCAATAGCATAATCACACCAAAACTTTTCGACGATGTCATATATGAAGAAGTCCTATCATGCATTGGCTACAATTTTGAGAAATATATGCCCCTTACCCAACGTGAATAACAACATTAATTTTCCAAGTCTGTTTTTTCATAATAATAACTAGAAACTATCACCCAACGTTACCCAATTCAAATCCATCTTCACTCTTAAATGATTAGCATATCAGAAGCCAAACACTTGACCCTTCCTAATATTAAAAACAGTGCACCAATTCCCTAAAAAAAATGTGATTAAGGAAAATTACAACAAGATATTTTCAAAAATTATAGTACTATCTCCTGGATTTGAGTCAAGAACAATCCAGATAATTTCATTACCTCAGAAAAGACCCTGACGATTGAATCACTGATTACCATACAGGGAGCCGCTAGAGAAGTTTAATGATCAAATAAATTGTTTGACAGATTAATCCTACAATTTTAAAAATTCTGGTTCTCTTTTCCCTGCTTCCAAATCAGCAATTCATTTCTAAGTATATCCAAAAACAAGTTCAGACCTAGTTTCACTATGCCTTCCAGGATTTACAAAAACAAGTTAACCCTTCAAGGCTCCTGGTTTCTCTCTTTCACATTTCAATCGGGAGTATAAAAAAAACACCACCTTAGCCAGATTTCAGCTCAATCCCAACAACGGCTCCTTTTTATTATGTTCACTATTCTTTTCATAGCTTTCACATTTTTGCGCCATTTATTTGGAAGTTCAGCTACACTTTTCTTTCTTCTGGACCACAGGACATGCACAACTTTCTATCAGGTGAGGAAATAAAGTCTCCCTTATAATGAATCTCAAAAGATTTACCATTTTATTCAACAGAAATTGGAAACTTGAATTCACACGTGCAGCATTTTCAGTTTTCCATTTTTGATCAATGAAGAATAAACATTGTCATTGCTAGAACTTAATTAATACTAATTTCACTCCTCGGTTACCAAATAGAAACTATTTGAAACATGCTACATGAGGAACTTCTTATTTACTTACTCAATAACTGAATACTCCTCAGTACATCCAGCTGATCTGTATTCACGGTTACTATATTCTTCGTACCCATTTATTTCCACCCGGCTATGAAGCCATTGAGTTCCTGTTACAAGGAAATAGATGAATAAAACAGTATAAATAATCAGCATTTCTTCTGATATCAGTATTTTAATCAAGCTTACAGGTTTCCAAACATTGAGAAAACAGGGGAGAAATTTGGTTGCACAGAAATGCTAAGTACAGATGAGAACTCAGACCAATGCTTCATATAGCAAAACAAAGGATTAAAATGTTTAACAATGAAAGGCTCTTTTATCAGATAGAAATATGGAAAACCCATTTCTCTATTCAAACATTGTATGAATTGTTTTATTTTTTTTAAACAAAGAAACAACGGGTTTTAAGAGTCGCCACTTAATTTTTAAAGGAAAATTAAGAAAACTAACTTTTTCAAAAGATTAAAACATAAATCTAATGAAAATATTAAAGGGGGTTCGGGGTTCATATTACCATTTCGGGAAGGGTTTGAAAGCACCCGAAATACCCACTAACACGCGGTTATCCAATAATTAACTAATTGGCAAAAATTTCAAGAAAATAAGCAACTTAACTAAAATCGATGCCCAAGTGCTGGCCCAGGCGGACAGATTCAAACTTGGGCCCAAATCTTCTTTCCTTATCTATTTAACTGTTATCATGTGTTTGGTGTTTGAATTGATTTTAAGGTTTAAAAATTCGATTCCCCAAAGAAAAACCATTTTGAGTTAAAATTAAACTAATACTTATCTTCAATTTGACCTTTAGAATATTTATTATATTTATTCAAGTCAATGCCCTTATAATATTCCCCTTCCCCTTAAGAGCGATTTTAAGTTTAAGATCGTTATATTCTCAATTTTAGTTAAGTTGCTTATTTTCAAAATTAAACTAATACTTATCTTCAATTTGACCTTTAGAATATTTATTATATTTATTCAAGTAAATGCCCTTATAATATTCCCCTTCCCCTTAAGAGCGATTTTAAGTTTAAGATCGTTATATTCTCAATTTTAGTTAAGTTGCTTATTTTCAAAATTAAACTAATACTTATCTTCAATTTGACCTTTAGAATAATATTATTCAAGTAAATGCCCTTATAATATTCCCCTTCCCCTTAAGAGCGATTTTAAGTTTAAGATCGTTATATTCTCAATTTTAGTTAAGTTGCTTATTTTCAAAATTAAACTAATACTTATCTTCAATTTGACCTTTAGAATAATATTATTCAAGTAAATGCCCTTATAATATTCCCCTTCCCCTTAAGAGCGATTTTAAGTTTAAGATCGTTATATTTTCAATTTTAGTTAAGTTGCTTATTTTCTTGAAATTTTAGCCAATTAGTTAATTGTTGGATAACCGCGTGTTAGCGGGCATTCCGGGTGCTTTCAAACTCTTCCCGAAATGCTAATATGAACCCTGAACCCCCTTTAATATTTTCATTAGATTTCTGTTTTAATCTTTTGAAAAAGTTAGTTTTCTTATTTTTTCTTTAAAAATTAAGTGGCGACTCTTAAAACCCGTCGTTTTTTTTTAAAAAAAAAAAACAGAATGGCGACTCCGCTAGGGAATTGAATGGTTCTAACCTTAAATTAACTTGTTTGGCTATATGTGTTTAATTGTTCACTTGTCATATTTATTGTATATTAAACTGTGACATTCATGGCATCCATTCCGCCAATCAACAAGTAGTTTGCATTAGGAAAAAAGGCGGTTACGTGGTTTACCACGGCTGTCCTTCAGAAAAACACTTTTTGAATTCTTTTGAAGTGATAAACGACTAGTTGGCTTGTGGTCATCCAACATTGTTTATTAGACTTCACCTCGTTGTTTGTCCGACTTGGGTAACATGTCTTTTCTAAACCAATTTTAGTCAATCTAGAGTAGAGCGAAACCAAATCCAAAATTAAGCATTAGCCTAAGACGGCTAATACCCAAGGCGTATTAAGTTCATTAGTAAAACCGCCAAAAAAACATGTCCAAGGTCCACGACCTAACGACATATCATATTATTTGACATTTGAAAGATGTATGTGTGGAAACCTCATTGTTACCTATTTGGGGGGGATCTTAACCGTGCTTTATTTTGTAAGTATAACTCAATTTCCAAAGTTCGACATGGTCGTGCAGTGCCCAGATTTGCTCAAATTATGGTACAATGACTTTAATGTGTTTCACAGAAGGGATCTCAACAAATATGTAGGGGCCCTAACAAAGCTCATTAACATGGTTGGGTGGCCTGAACTGATTGAAGTCCTCACCGGCTACTGGCCAATGAAAAAATCTCTCCGTCGGTTTGGAGGCCTCCCCATTTTAAAAGACGGAAATTTAGTTTAAGTTTATATATTTTGTTTGTTAAAATTGGTCGATGAAGAAATTACCGTCGATATCCAAGGCCTCCCATGTTAATAAGACGAATTTTTATTTTTAAGTTACTATTTGAGTTATTCATTTTTATTCATATTTATTTAGTACTGACACTTTTACTAAGTGTCTTTACAGGTACCCGGAGTTGCTTCCCATTAAAGCTATTCGAACAAAGTTCGAACAATATTTTTGATTCATTATTGTATATTATTGACGATAGGCAAATTTAAGCTGTTTCTTATATTATTGTTTTATTTAATTACTTGTGTTACATTGTGTGTTTGTTTTACTTGTATATTGTGTTATTTCCTCCTCAATTTGAAAAAATGAATTCGGTCTGGACCCATAGTTGTGGGTTTCGAAGGATGCCTAATATCTTCCCTTAGGAATAACTTGAACCCCTTACCTAGAATCTAATGGTTTCGTAGACATTTTTTTAATTGGTTTCTAGTTTTTCCTAAAGTTAGGTGGCGACTCCTTTAAAACTCTTTTTTCTTAAAATTCTTTTAAAATTGAATTAATTGATTATTTTTTGAGTCACCACGACGTTTCTCCTTACTTGAATAAAGTAGGGATGTAAACATGAATAACTGAGGAAGGACAAGAGAACCACTGTTCAGATAGCGAAAGATTATAAGTTTGATTTAACTGGTGCTAGTTTGTAATGCAGTCAAAATCTTAACTTGTTAGTTGTGGAAAAGATTCTAGAGAAATGAATTGTTGGTAGTATCAGATATGATAAGTGAGCATGTATAGTCTGGATTTTGATTAAATTATCATTTTGGACTAGTGGACGACTAAAAGAACCTTATGAAGATATTTAACATGACCAATTTAAGTAGTGTCCAAACACTTTTCAGTGTACATGTCCACTAATGTATTAAATAAAGGATACTTGCAATGTAAATGGACATGAATAAGTTTGATGAATACCAGCAAAAACGCAAAGAAAGTGAAAGGTTATCGAATTACTGAAGAAAAAAAGAACTATGAAGCTTACAATACCTGAAGGAATATGGTCCATAGAAAGGATTCTACCACCTATCCAAGGGACCACTTTCAGCTCCCAATCACCACTCTTCAGAACAACTGGGGTCCTTGAAAGTTCTACTCCTTTATGTCCAGAGATAGTTTCCACGTCTGGTATACGTTTAGCACTTTCTGCAATTAATTAACAACATGGAAACAAAACTTTCTTTCAGTTATAAAACAACTTGCACCAAAAGAAATTGAACTGAAAAGGATAAGATGTCCAAGAATAGGTAGACCTATAAAACAGACATCAAAAGTAAAGAACCCCAATTACTCTGCTAATCTGTAAGTGTGATAATTGGAAAACCAGCTGCTTAGTTCTCGTTGATAGAGAACACACTGCATTCAACAGCTAATAGGGGTCCCATGTAGTGTTTTCAAAATAAATCCTTACATAACTTGGGCCTCACCACCCTGAAAAACATGAAAAATGGAAAACCTGCAAAAGATTTCCCTTGAATCCTCCTTCAAACACCCCATGTTTTCAAGATTTACTATTCAAGACTGAAGCGGCAATCACTCAATCTATATGATTACTAACAGAAGCAGCCAGAACAAATGTAGAATTTCAGATCTGAAATTAAAATGTTTTTTAAAAAGTGAGACATTAAATATGTACCGTCAAGTTGGTAGTCATTTCAGGCATGAACGGGTGATACATTAATAGAATTGGGAAAACCTTTACCAAATCATGTTTTTACATTTAATCGGAACCTAATGATTATTTCAGATCATCGCTTTTCCCTACACTTAATAAAAGAAATTTAATGGAAGCAGCAATACTGTAGCATTCTCTTGTGCATCTGCATTCAGCACGGATGAAGCACCACAAATGGGTGATACCAGTGTTGACGTTAAAGAATTACAATAGAAGTTCTAGGACATTCTTAAGTGTGTGGCCATCTCATCTAAAAGCATAAGTTGTTAGAGAGCACACTTTTATTATTTAATTATATTCTCAACAGTGTTGAACAGAAACCATAGAGAGTGTTCAGTAGTGGGTGCAGGTGTCTGACTTGGGTACTACTTTTAAACAGTGCTGTGCTATCTAGAAAATAAACTTGAATAACGATTAAATTTCACACAGTTCCATTTCATCTGATGAGAGATCCACTTTTGATGCAAGTCCAAGTAAGAGTTGTGCAGTAAGTTAGAGAGTGAACAAAATATTACAAAAAAGCAAAGCTGGACAAGTGGAAGAGCTGGTTTACCCAGACGATTTCTGTACTTCTCTTCACTTTCAGAAACCAAATTTGATACATCAGTTTCTGATGGCAGTGCTAATTGTATAATCTCTCCATCAGAACCCCAAGCATCAAGCTGGACAAGGAGATCCATAGCAAACAATCACCAATTAAACACATCTGTCTTAAATGGTCTCTCTTTTCCTAAAGCTAATATATGTGACGAATGAGGAAACATACCATAGCACCTTGACCCAGCAATATCCTAACATGCAATCGGCGCTTTGGCCTTCTCCAATTTCCTTCTGTTTTGGCGACTTGCACAGTAACAACAGAAGACTGAAGCTCAGCAACATATGTTGTCAAAAGATATCCACCTTGGCTATATTCATATCCATCACC
The DNA here is from genome assembly GCF_000226075.1 of Solanum tuberosum. Lineage (NCBI taxonomy): Eukaryota > Viridiplantae > Streptophyta > Magnoliopsida > Solanales > Solanaceae > Solanum > Solanum tuberosum. Next base: position 18,779 of record NW_006239602.1, on the reverse strand, counting down.
ATCATCTTCGAAAAGAAGACCTTCAGCTTTGCCTGAAATTGCAAAAGTATAGGTGATGCTGAGTGCTGTAGCTGCTAAAGAACTCTTTTTCCACATACAGGAGAAAGAAAAAGAATCTCGGAGAATTTTCTAGTATTTCTCTTGGCTTGCTTCAACGCCAATTCCCTCAATCTCAGTGCACTTCCTGTTATTTCCCAAATTCCACCAGTGTCCTAGCTCTGTCATTCTGATTCAGGAAAACTTATCCTAAAATGTCCCCCCAAAAAAACATTCTTCCTAGCCTTACTTCCCTAACTTTATCGAAATTTACAGAAACGGCATCTCATGATAAATTGATATTTCATGAATCCTTCCCTTGTATCAAGTAAAATAACTTTTGATTGATCTTTCCTCTTTCTTATTTTTTGGCTAGATCGTTTGGTTGATCTTTCTAGGTGTTATTCATATTCTGAAATGCAATTTTGAAAACTTGGAACACTTTTGAGGTTTCCTCTAAATCTAGTTTTATTATATTCTAAAGGCATTAAGAATATAATATTCTAAAATGAATTAATTAATTTAATTACAAAATTTGGTTGACTTTGGCACTCAACAAATGAAATAGGACAAATGGGATGGAAAAAGTAAGATGAGATTCCTGATAACTTGCTAAACCAACTAAACCTAGTTAACCATAATTTACCCGGAGTTTGGGAGTCAACTATGTTACTATGACATAAAAGATAGAAATTACCATTTTCATCCAGGGCGATGAGTAATGTTAAATCATCACTAGGATTAGCTTGACCCACATGCTGATAAAGTGGACCGACAGGGATGATTGATCCACCAAGCAAATATAGTGCAGGTAAATCCTAAAATTTTACAAGAAATAAAAACAATGATAATTAAAAGCAAATTAAAATAGTGATAATGTGAGTGCTTAATCCAGTTCCCAAGTATAAATACCGGATGTGAATCGTCAAAATCAAAACTCAACCAAATGCCTCTTGGTAATTTGTGATGAGCTGTATCCAATTCCTCATCACGCTGAGTGCTGCTCAAATACAACATGAGTTAGTATATGCATGCACCTGACAGATTAACCATCCACACTGACCCATATATATGAAAATAAGCAGTCAAACGAAGTAAATATGGATTAGGTTAGGCAAATTGAACCAACTTTCTCCATCTGAAGTCTCAATTCTCAACTGCTTTATAAAGACTTATCACTTAGCAGTATCTCGTTCACACTACTAGATCAGTCACCTCTATGAATGTCAATTGCCTAGTGAATACGGAGGTGCTTGAAGACAGTCATTTGGGAAGTGAAATTGGTTGATAAGCAAACCAATAAAATAGATAACAGACCGTATTGCTTAGACAAGGATTATTGTTGCCATATTATATGGAGAGCATTGTATAGTCAAGGTGGTGTAAGGTATTTAGCAGTCTGGTTTTGAGACAAAATCCAACCAGAAGCATGAAAGAAAGACTGAAAGAGGTTTCTCATGATAGAGTTAGTATCGTCTCTAAAACCTGATACCAAACACTTGGCAAATAAGAAAAGAAATTGTCGGTTAGGCTTATAGTTACTGGAACGAAAAGTAGACCACAATAGCCTGTTATTTACAACAGGGTTGAATATGTAGTATCCTAACTGTTTTCTAACCATAATAAAAAACGATTTTTTATCTCTTCTGATAGCATTTACATAGGCACCAACTGGAACAAGCAAAATGTTTTGGTTTTCCCTTAATCTACTTTATAGATTAAAATGATAAACCAGAAAGATATGCCACCTGTGAAGTTGACTGATGATAGACAGGAATATTAGCAATGGGTAAATTGTAGAACACAAACAAAGGATACCACATATGCAGAGTTCTACAGTCACCTACTACTGTATCTGTGAAGAAAAAAGAATTAAACCTTGCATATATAAGAATTGGTCCCAGCAAAAATGAGTTCTCAAGTTTCCTCAACTCGGGGTCTTTTGGATCTGCAAGAGTAAGCAACAGATTACTACAAAATTGACGCTATTCATTTAACAGTAATAGATTTGATATTATTGATAGGGAAAGAATAAACTGAAACAAATGATCAAAAAGAAACCAAAATCCTCGAATAGAAATGTCTAATTTGTTATTTTCGGATCAAGTAACTTGCACAAAAGCCACAACCATAAACCAACTTTTCGTTTTTGGGCTTTACAGAAAGTAAATGAGAAATTCCAAGAAAGACACCTAACATTTGAAAACTCCATTCAAATGATTAACCTGCCAAAACTCCATAAATCCTGTATACTTTGACTATCTTGTCCTGTATCAGCCATGCTCTCATGCACATTTATTGTGGAGCTAAATAAATTTTGAGTTATGAAAAATTTACCAGTGAAAAAGATAGGAGCAGACACCGGAGTACCCCTCGTGTGTGCTAAGTAAAAGAGTGTGTAAATGTGTGGTAGAAGACGGTAGCGCCGCTCCAATGCCAAGCGGCAAACTTCCTCACACTGTTAAGATGTAATATCCCAAGTCAAATCAGAAATCTACATACAGAGAAGACGTGAAAAAGTATATATTATTCTGGTTAGTTATCTAGAAGACACTTGAATAAAGTAGAGTAATCCTGTGTGCGCAATTAGCTATATCAAAATATATCCGTCTTCATCGATTTCCTTGAGTGAACATGACAAAAGGGCGATCACCCATCCACAAGGGGAATGCCAACAAGAAAGAGTGCTATTAGCACAACTACACCAGTCATCAACCCATACTTCAGGAAATGAGGTAAACAGAAACCGAAGTATATCAGGAGCAGAGAGTACATCCGCAATTAATAATGTTTCCTCTTTCTTTTTTTGTTTAAGATACAATTCAACGAGACAAAGCAATGGAACTCTTGACAAAACCATCTAAAAAACAATGGTTGACTATTCAAATGTACATACAGTTATAAATTCAACTTTTCTCCAAGAACCAACATACTAAGCTTGCAACAAAAGTGTAAAAACTAATGCAAATAAAATGGCTATTTTACACCATTTAAATGGAAAGTAAATGGATATCTCTGTTAGGGTGATTGTACGGATTTGTATCTCCAGAGTGAATAATTGGGATTTGTTCCTCTAGAGTGATCGGCAGTTATTTGTAGATTTAATTACCTTAAAGATGTCCTAGAAAAGAATTTCATATAAATATGTGGGAAGAATTGTAATCATCCATGCAATCAAATGCGTAAAGTGACACACTTCTCGACATGGTATCCAGATAATACATGTGAATTACTATTGTATCATTGTCACGAGACTGGTCTTATAAAATCTACATGTTTGAAGTTTCAGAATAAGGATCAAGAATGTTTGAGACTCGATTAACCGTTGAAACAATAACAGGCATTGAGAGAGTGCATGCACTTGAGGAAATGAATGAGTATAACATGAAAACTCAAACTCCCATCAGGGACCAGGTTACACTCAGAAACATATGCAGTGCGTTGATATTTTTTTGAGGATGAACATAAGCAGAACTTTGATAATCTTTCAGGACGAACCACGGGATATGACATAGAAACATTAAGTAAGTCACTTGACTAAACAGAACTTGCAAAATTGTTGACTACTCATAAATCATAATTATAGAAAAGAAGTGGACCTCCTCCCCAAATGACCAAAGCTCATGATCATTTGTGTCAGCCTCAGAATGGGCACGGCAAAAGGGAAACAGGGAACCAACACCCATCCACCTCCCAAACATCCGGGGAGTTGCATTTCCAGCAAAGCCGCCTATATCTGGTCCTGTAAGTGGCTGACCACTGAGCCCCTGAATATAAAGTTGCCTCATCAGAAGAGTGCAATGCATCAACTCAGTACAATGCGAAATCAAACTAATATATTTGTTTCAATATCTGTTACTCATAAAGAAATCATACATGATACACGTGTACAACACACACACACACGGGGTCTGGAAATTAATTGTGTGAAATTTAACTATGATAAAGAGCGAAACAGATTTACGTCCTGTCATCATATATTATTATAAGTGGGAAGCTCCAAAGTGAAAAGTTGAATTATCATTTTACCCCTACACTAAATGAAAATGTTATGAAATAATTAATTAAATTCATCTAATAATATAATTAATTAAACATTTTAATCCTGAAATAAAGAAAACACTCCTTTAATAATTTGTGAAAAAAATGTAAATATACGTTTAAATAAATGCTAAGTATCATATTGAGTACAATACAATGAATCAACCATGCATAATTATATACTTCTCCACATATCAATTACTACTTTCAAGAAGTCATTAGAAGTCATTTGTATATGCAGCGCGCGTATTAACAATTTCATAATTGATTCTTCATATTCTTATGTGTATTAGTACATTATCTTTTACAATTCCGTAAGTATATATATTGTACAATATAGTCATACGCTTCAACTTTGAACAATAACTACAAATAGGATTTTATAGTTTTGGAAATTTAACTGTTTTTAAAGAATAAAATATAAAGTGTCCTTTCACTTCTTCATAGCACTTATAAAGAAATTTAATGATATTTTATTGATCTTTTTCCAACTTGACTTTTGAGTTTCTATATTTCTTGGCTATAAATATCATTGTGTGCTTCATTGATTTTTCGATCTGTAAATTGTGCCGTGATATATATTGTCTTAGTTTTGATGATAGCTACTTCTCTTCACTCCTTGTATCTTAATATTTGATTGATAATTTTATTGTAGATTAACTAAGATCTGCTTAGATTTCTTTTCTATGTGTTCAAGTGGAATTTTTTGTTTTTGTGTTATTATATTAGTAATGAAGATGTTAATACATTTGTTGATGTTCATTAATATTATGTTTGTTACTTTTTCCTTTCATCCAGTTGATGTCATATTCATGACAATCCTTTGAGTCCCTCAATAATATCCTATAAAGGATGGTCATTGGACATTACATTGTACACACCAGAAGAGATTTTGAATAATTGGAAGACAATAAAGAAAGTTGTCATTTCTTATCTCTCTACATTTTTTTCTACTTTCTTCTTTCACATTGTTACGTTTAGCTTCATTTTATAATATTTTTGTTGATTTCGTTAGAGGTGTTCTTTTATTTACCATTAAAAAATCACTATTTTCTTTTTCGAGTTAATTCCTATTCAATAAATAAATAACTACAAATAAAAAATTATTGTACACAATAAGACTTCGAATTTTTTTATTCAAGTCTTTGCATGGTTGATAATTATTCTTGCTTTGGTGACCACAAATGTAAGTTGTATGGCTTTTAAAGTACTTTTTTCTGATTTACTATTTTATTTTACAAACTTTATAATAAAAAATAGAATTATTAGTTCTATTAAAGTGGGAAGCAACAAAGTTAATGGTTGGATTACTAAAATAATCCTATAAATTTGTATCGAGTATAACACTCTTTGAAAATAGAAAATCTGAAGAATTTGAAGGGTTACTTAATAACTAAATACACTTAATTCAATATATTGACCATATTAATCTACTAAGGCCTCTAGCTACTGGTGAAATATGTAAAGATGTTTGAGACTTTGTTTCCCCTCATTCACTTTCTTTCATTTAATTCATTTTAATTCTAACATGAAGTTTAAGTTACAATACTCCGATTTAATTAATTAATTTCTCTTGCTTAAGTTAAGACCCATCTTTACAAGAAAAAAGTACATAAATCTTCCATTACAAAAGAAAGGCTTTGTTGACCTTCTTGAAAAGAAAATTTGATATAGCTGCAATATGAGTATGCATTCTATCTTGCCTAATATTTCTTATATATGTGAAAGTTCTCTATTTGTAACTATTTTTTTTAATCTATTTTTATTCTATCAGTAAATTACTAAATCAAAATGTACACACATTTAACATATAGTTATTTTTCTTTCACAATATTTGTGGTTTCTTCGTTTTTAATAACATAGAGGTCAACATCCCCAATGGATAATTAGGATGTCTATTTCAATATGGTTGTATTTTTTATTGTGTGGAAGATGTGATGAATATATATATATATATACACACATCGTTACAACATCTTCATGCAACTTACCATGGGGAACACGTGCAACGCACGTGCCCGGAACTAGTGTAACAATAAATGCCATGATTTCTCAACAGAAAATAGGGAAAAAAGTGATACGAATATTAATAGCTTGAAATACCAATTTTAAGTACTAGATAAAAGAATCTATGATAGGGCAATATAGTGTGTTACATCTTTGCATTGACATAACCATGTCCTAATTAGTTGCACAGAAATGGAACCAAGACAGGAATAAGATACTAATATCAAGCAATATTCTACCATAGCAAAACACATAAAGTACATCTCTCATGGATACTTCATCAACTTTAAAAATTCTTCAATAAAAAGCAAGCAGTTCATTGACTAAGGTCTAAGAGAACATCAAAACAAATTATTAATTGTCCTATTCCCTTAGCAAACTTCATCATTTTTATAATTGATTTAGGGCGAGTCAAACAGAAAAATTTTGAAGACTCCATTTTAGTAGATCCTTCATAACTTCTTTAAAATATTAGTTGAAGCTGCCTAAGATGCAAAAAGAAGTGAACTGTTGGAGTCTGCTTAATCAAAATGAGTCATATTAACAAAATTGAATAAAAACAACAAATAGATATTACTGGATTAGTGTCAGACACGGGTACGAGGGGAAAGGACTGAAAATCCTTGTGTCAGTGGTTCGAATCCACTTCTAAGCAGGCGAAAGGTCCAAACCGTAGCCAGGTGGCAGGCAGTATAATTCAAAAGGGAAAAACTTGCATCTGACATAAACTTAGAGACATAAGTGATTATACTTAGCTACTAACCAGTTGAAGAACCATGGGGATACTCATCTGCAAGTGCTCCCATGTAGAAAGGTTATCCCCTGTCCATGTAGCAGCATACCTCTGGCTACCCACAAACCCAGCCCGTGTGAGAACAAAAGGGCGTTTATTTCCATTAGCTAGCTTCATTCCTTCATAGGTTGATCGTGCCATGAGCATCCCATAAACCTTAAAAGGCAGCCAAGTCAATTTATAAGCATATTACATTATTAAGTAAAGGAGCAGGGGTTTCACCAGCAAGAACACCAGTAGACCTCTCTCTCTCTCAGAGCTTCTCTTATGTTTTCACATTCTACTAGCACATAAAGCTACAGCAGGAAAAGTAGGCATACATTGTGATAGTATGAATGATTCTGGCAACCTCCAAATTCAGGATCTCCCCTGTGAATATTGCTCTCCGGCATTGTCTTTGTTACTGTCTGCAACAAAAGACTCAGATGAAAAAAGCAGTGCAACTTTAAAAGTTTTTTGACGTTCAATAATCCACCTTAAAAACAGCTGGTTCATTCATGTCATTCCATATACCATCCACACCATTGGAAATGAAATCTTTAACTAGGTTAGCCCACCATGATCGGGCTTTCGATTGAGTGAAATCCGGAAACACACAAGGCCCAGGCCACACGTCACCTAAAGATGGAGATAAAAATATGACAAGTCTGAAAAATGTAAACAAACAATTAAAAAAAAAAGTTTTAAACTGCAGGATAAACACATACCAATATAAGGCCTCCCGTCCGCTGTTTGAACCCATACATCTGCTTCAGAACCACTATCATAAGCAAAATATCCCTTTTCATTCTTAATCCCTGGATCAAGCATCCAGATTGCTTTGAAACCTGATTGATGAAGTTCTTCCACAAGAAACTTTGGATCTGGAAAACGCTCCTGACAACCATGTCCAGAAAAGTTTATAAGATGTGTCAGTTTTGACATTGGTAAACAAAAAGCATTCACCTAAGTTATCATAACTAGATAAAAATGAGAAAGAGGTGACACTATCTAATGCAAATGAAGTACAACCTGTTTGATATCAGATACCAAAAGCAAGCATTTCCATAGATCAAACACTCTCAAAAAATAATTTTGATAAGTACACTGTAAATTCATAAATTATGTCTATTTGTGAATATTAATGTTTCAAAGCAAGTGCAAAGAATGGAGAAGGGGAGAGAAGCATCCAGCTGTAAGCTTCCCAAGTAAGTTAAATACTCAAAATGGAATGCTTCCCATATAACTGGACAGTAGGAAATATGACATAGTTTACAACTTTAAGTAGCTTGCAGTCCCAGGAATATCAAACCAAGGTAATAGAAGAGAACAAAATTCTCTTCACGGAGTTTCAAGGAGAAGAAACAAAAATCCTTTTCCCAGTTACCTGCTTTATGCATTATTCCTTTTTGGATAGATAGAAATTTAATCAACAGAAACAAATAATATATGGGTTGGAGGCGAGAGTTCTTGCTATTACATATACAAAGGAATTATTATCAAGTGATCCTCTCCAGACTAAGTGCCTGCAAGTTAATGCCAGGTCATGAATAAATAATGTCAATTGGGAGGAGATGAAAAATTTGATCAACATCTGACAAATAGATCATTGACTTGGACTAACTGGCTGTAGAATCAACAATATATCAGGATTAAGTAGTAAGATGGTGCCTTATCAAATGTAAAACATCGAAAATCGTTCATGTAGTCAATGTCCATCCATATGACATCACAAGGAATCTTCTTCTCCCGAAAGGTCCTTGCAATCTGCATGAGGTAAGATACACTGAAATATAAGATTAGAAGGCCAGATGCATACCTGGGGGGGGAGGGGGACAAAGCAGTACGTAAGTGGGGGATAAGAAAAGACAAATGAAATAAAGCTTTGAAATAAGGGACAAAATTAAAGCTTGTATGGTTCCTACGCTCCTAGCTGAGTAATAATCAATTATTAGATTCCTCCACCCCTAAACCCCCACAACCCAAGTAATGAGGTAAAAAAGAAGAGGATAAGAAAATTAGCAACAGTTGGTGGTAAAGGAAGAATGTAAAGTGCATCCAAGTAGCCAGAGTATAGCAACAAAGTAAATAAAAATGCAAAACAAGCACTATGAGGAGAGCAATAGACTACTTCACAATAAAAAAAAAAACAGACCTCTCGAACACGAGCATCCGGAACATAGCTCCATCGGCATTGGTGATAACCCAATGACCACTTTGGAGGCATAAACACAGTTCCTGATTCAAAATTATGTGACCGTTACTTCACACAAAGTAGTATGATAAATAAGGAAAGTGAAAGTGCTGTGCTGGTTGGGAGGAATGGAATAAAGATTTTTCAAATTAGAATTTAAAAGTCTTTATTTTGAGCTTAATTATGCATAAGAATGAAGCAATAGGCTTAAAAGAGCTTCTCATAACATGAAAATTGAAATGCATCAGAAACCATTTTAACAAATGCAGTAAGTTGAGTGTTATCTAAAGACAATGAGACATTCTGGGTTCTGGAGAAAGCAGCAGCAGAATCAAAACATAGGTTTTATAAAATCTCTCATGATATAAGATGCATCAGAAACCATTTAAACAACTCTGTCGAACAGAATTCAATTGCTTTACAATTATATTTATATTTAGACTGAGACCTGAGAGTAGGACTTTCCACACTTAGTTATGAAATACAAATGAAGTGAAAAGATACCTCTCCTGGCCATTACTTTCTACTCAGAAATAAGAAAATCATTTTAAAGAGGAGATCGTATATCCCTGAAAAATGAAGCATAATAGTGTAATAACATACCGATTGCATGAGAGAGGGATACAAGAACATCAATTGGTGAAGGAAATGGGCCAAATGTAATAAGAGGATAGGATTGTCGACTGATAAATCTTATACTGGATTCTTGTCGCAAGTCAACCTGCTCAAATGATAACAATCATTCAGTGACACATCAATTGTAGTTTAGTAAAGAATATGTGAATAGATACAAATACACACACAAAAAGACAGACACAAAGCACATATAAGTGCTTGCATGGGTGTAGGAAGTAGAGTAGCTATACCTCACATCGATGTGTTGTATCTGCCAGAACTCCAAGTGTCTCGCCACTAGGAAGAACAGCAAGCACCCACGGGTGTGATTGATACAAGGAGGTAGTTCCCGGACCATAACCCCATGCATCAGTATTCCATGTCAAAATCTGAAATTAATAAAATTAAATTTGCAGGTGTTTTAACTCTGTCAACCGCTTTCATCTTGTGATTTGCTCTTGGAAGGTCATGTTTCTTCATAGGTCTTTTTTCACTGGTCTTCGTAGGTCTTTCTTATCATGCTTTATTCCCATTATTAAAGGGACCAGCACCTTAAATTTTGGCTCTTTAATTTTTCTAAGCACCAAATGATCACAAATAAATGCATTTGTTTGATTTATGTTTCATCACCTGTTCCAAATCAACACTACTGACCAGTAATTAGCAAGCTGTACACTGCTGCTGACTGTTCACCTTAGGCTCTTTCCAGAAGTTCATTTATTATGTGTTAGAAACCGCAGAACTTTAACTTCTTTTCCAATTAACTCAAGGACTGCGTTAAAGGCGAGTGAAGTTCTTCCAAGATGTGCAGTATGTATGGTCTGCCATTACATGATCTCATAGTCTTGGTCAAAATACAACTTTCAACACCATAGTCCCTAATGTACATAACAACTCCTCATGGGCGAGCTTGCTCACATTTCCGGTCACAAAAGGAGGGGGGTTGTGGTATGCTGGAAGCCAACATAAGCAACCTATTCATGATGAGTCCTCACAATGACCACAACTTGTTACAGACTGAGCCTAGTTCGTTGTCGTTGTATAGTCCACTAGAATGTACATGTTCAGGACCGGAACTACCCTTTGCTTCCTCAATGCAAGGCTATAGTAAACAGTTTTTTGTTGATATGTCATGAGATCAGACTGGCAGCAGGGGCATATCTAGGTGGATGGGTATGGGTTCACATGAACCATGCTCCTTTCCTTAGATATGTATAATAATGTTAAAATTTTATAAAATACTTCAATATATATTTGTGTACCTAAGCTCAAAGTGTTCTATGGTGCAATAATCATTGGGTGCACCTCTATAAGTGAAGTTGGCGGTGTAAACTCCATGCTTATCTTGTTATTCTTTTCTTTCTTTTTTTTAGAATTGGTCCCAAATGTACTTCTCTTTTTCCTTCTTTCTTATTAGGTTTATTCTTTCAAAATCCCAATTTTGACAGATTCGAAACTCTATTCTACTTTTGTCACCGTACAATTTAATATTATGTAAAACAAATGTATATATTAAAACTAGTAGCAGCAGTGAACGATGTAGCATAGTCAATTAGCTCTATTAATCCCAACATTTTCGGGTTTCGACATGGAGTATATGTGAAAATCATAAAAATTGTAAAAAGAATTTAATTTTGATCCTATAATTTCAAAAGTGTAATGAGTTAATAGTAAGAACCTAAAGGCTAAACCTGTTAAACATAAATTCTAGATCTGCCGCTTCAAAATAGTGCACCCATCCACATAAAATCCTGGATCTGCCTCAGACCGGCAGTGTCATCTAAGTTTCATGCTTTTGACTGATCTTTTTATTGAGGATAGTTTGTTCTCTATAAACATAAGTCCATGTAAATTCTTTTTCTTATTGCCTATAATTCATAAAATATGGAGAAAATACAACTCGATAAGGTAGAAGAGCATATTGAGTATATCTTTATCAAAAATTGTATTTGAAACTCACCCTTTTCCCAGTTCTTTCAAGCTGACCACTAACCTCCCCAGTTCCATAGAATGAGGTACCTGATGGAAGCTTAATTGAAGTAGAAATAATCTTGATCAATAACAATTATGTATAGAAGAGGAGATGCAGTGAACCGCCAGGGCCTGAAAATGCTACCTCAATATTAACAATTTGTTGTCCCGTGACACATTCAAAAGTAGGAATATATGATGGAACTTTATGTATAGACATTAACGGTGTCTCCCTAACTTTTGGATCAACAAAGGAAATACTCGGAAATGCTGCATTTCTATCATCTGCAGAGCAATCAAAACGAAAGACTCCTTCCTCCAAAATAGATTCGAAAATCATGTTCCCCATTCTCGCATCTGACATTGCAGTTGTACCTTCTATTCCACCCATCTTCGACACAACAAAACTTGCACCAGTAAGCCTCTTATTAACACTCCTCCCTCTACATACGAAACAGCAGAATTAGGCAAAATTTATAAGGTTGGAATTGATGATCATGCAATATGTTTAACAGATCATATCAAACAAAATTTCAATTCAGTCATCTCAACAACTCAATTTGGAAAAACAGGACCAATGAAATTCAATAAAATTACTCCAACTTGATCAAACCCAAAAGTTCAGCTCAGAAACTCAACCAAAGTTGTAAACTTTCTAAGTAATGCATTCCAAATATTTCAGTTCCAGTCAATCATGATTTCAATTTAGCACAACTAACAAAGTGAAGTTAATTCAAAATTCAAGTATTGCTACACAAACTCTTTCTTAACCAAAAAGATTAAAAACTTTAGAGTAAAATTAACCTGATTAAACGATGAATCGAAGATATACTTGTAGAACTGATCAGATTAATGCAATGCAAGAGCTTTGGCTTCTTCTTCTTCAAAGACCCGTTTGAAACCCTAACATTGACAAAGCAAAGAGTAGTGAAGTGACATTTTGGTGATATAATAATGCTATTTGGAAATGGTAGTTTGTCCATATATGGGTTCCTCAACCGAAACCTTGATAAAATTTAATTTAGTAGTAAGGCTAACATATGCATTAAGATTAAAAAGTTATATTAAATCAACACGAATCAAATAATATAAAGCGTTTATGTCCGTTGGATAAGTAGAAATAATATGTGAATGATTGATTGAACTCATATTTATAATTATTATTATTGAGAGCACTTCTGGACACGTGGCGGTGGTAGATTTTTGTCCACTTGTGATAAGCATTTTTTTTATGAAAAATATTAGAAAAGACTAAATGCTAAAAAATAAGATATAACAATAAATTCAAATAAAAGCATTACATACATTTTTCTAGTTTTTTCATCGATAAGTTTTTCAGGGAATAATTATTAACTTGTCTGTCCAATATAATATCTTATAAATTTTATTGATATATAAAGATTTAAGGATAAAAAATTTATAATACCAAAACTAAAAAACAACAAACAAATAACATAAGATATGCGATTTTTTTTCTGAAAAATATTTTTAAAAACTACATGTTAAAAAATAAGATATAACAAAAAAATTCAAACAAAAGCATTGCATGCTTAGACTTTTCTAGTTTTATATTGATAAGTTTTTGAAGGAATGAATATAAATGATATATATAGTTGAAATACACAATATGGAATAAAAAAGTTGAAGTATAACTAGTTGTGCTAATCTTATTCAATGTAACGACGTTGACACTAAAATTCAAAGCTGTACTCAACTCATTTTCCACTTCATAACAAACTAATAGCCTAATATGGTGCTATTACATCCAAATTGAACATTATGTAATATATCCAAAAAAATTAGAAAAAGGAAAATATATTTATATATATATACACACACCTCCATCAACAATGATCAATCTTATGTACATATCCCTATAATTCACATTAATAGAAGAAGTAGAATAACACATTGTGATAACTAGCAACAAAATATAAAGTGGATAAAGAAAAATGTTATTCTATACATTAATGTGACAAAATACAAACTTAGCTTATCAATTAAAAAATACAAATAAAAATGACACCGAAAAAGAGAAGTAAACATAAGAATGAGGCAAATATGACAAAATTAGAGTATAATAATTGTTCCACATAAATTCAGAAAATTATATACAGTTGGAACAATAATAGCCATCTAAAATGGTAAAGATAAAATTATGATACAAAATACATTCTAACTAGGATCCAATCAAATATTAATATTTCAAATCAAAACAATATTTTTTAAAAAAAAAGTACCTGAAAATAGCCTAATGATTTACATCAAACAGGAGGCAATTGGTAGACAAAAAAAAATTTTCCATGATATATATAACTAAAGATTTTATAGGATAAGATGAAAAGGTGAAGAGTTGTTTAAGTTAATTTTCAGAAATAGTGATCTTTGACGATGTGGGGGGAGGAAAGGTTAGTTGTTTTGCTAATATTTAGTACATTTAATCACATTAATATAGAGAAAGAATAGCAAATTGAATACATTTAATCACACTAATTATAGAGAAAGAATAAAGGATTAACCTAAATATTTAGACACTAAAATCCCCAACCCCCCCCCAAACAAAAAACCCCCACCCCCCCCCCCCCCCAAAAAAAATATAAATGTCTTTCTTGACTATAAAGAGGTGTCACATCATCTTGTTTATATCTAGCTTTATATTATATATTATATATAAATAGATAGATATAAATATTCTAAACATCTACCTCAAAAGTAAGAACTAAACTATACGATAAAAAAGAAATTAGCTAAAATTGTCATATTGATTATCGAATAGTCATGTAGTGTCAATTGTTGCCAAATTGGATGTAGTATATAACTCTTTTTACCATAACCATTCAAATCAATTATAATTAATCAATTGAAGCAATGTTAATAATACACAACTCACAAGTAATATTTTTGAAAACCATAAAAAAAAAAAAATGATCCATTTAGCTAATTATAGCTGGATCATTTAAGTAGGTGTACAAGCTTGATAGTCTCATTCTGATAGCAATTATGAATTGAAAAGAATTCTTGGTGCTTGTTTGAGACTTGTTTAAGAAATTAAATAAATGAAAGTGAATGAATTAGAATGGAAAAAATTTTAATTTGATATTAATTCTAAATCAAAATCACTTTAAAAATATCAAATTTTGTGTTATACGTCTTCTTAAATAATTTATAGCACTATTAGCGTGAGAGTTTACACGATTTTTTTTAATTATTATTAATTTACAGTAAATGTAACTTGCTCACTAATCATGTATATATATATATATATATATAAAAGAGAACCTTAGGCCCACCTACGTGGCGCCATCACAAATCATAATTCCCTGTTAATTTATTTATTTCAAAAAATGACATTTCCCTTTCATGAAAAGTTGTGAGTTTTATGAAAAGTTGCGACTTTAATGAAGAGTTGCGATTTTTATGAAAAGTAGCGACTTTTATGAGAAGTTGTGACTTTTATAAAAAGTTGCGGCTTTAATGAATAGTTGCAACTTTTATGAAAAGTTGTGACTTTTATGAAATGTTGTGACCTTTTCGAAGGGTTGCAACTTTTCCAAATAGTTATAACCTTTCTGATAGGCAGAATAAACATTTGTTCACACTACCCTTTGTTGTCTATAAATAGAGGGATTTCCTGTCATTTTAAAATAACAAAAACTCTGAACTTCCTCCTCTTCTTCTTCTTCACAATTAAATATTTGTGTACTTTGCTCCTGTTGAGTGGCTCAATGACACCATTGCTTATGTTACAGATCCTGATATGTATTTTTACAATCATTAATTTATGCTTATATTATTAAGGATAAATGATAAGATATAATCATTTTCATTTTCCTTTACATTATTAATGTTTGTTACTACGTGATCTTGTATGTAAGATAATATGGTGTTTTAGTTTTAATGTCTAATAGGTTCTAAGGTATTATTTTATAAATTCTGTGACATTAAATTCCCGCGCGAATAATTTTACTAGTTTGTTATAATATGCTTTTATTATTATACTACTCCGTAATTATATAAGTAACATTATAAGTATAATAATGTTTACTAGTATTAGTTATATCAGTAATACTATGAATATAATGATGTTTATTACTTTTTCCGTTCATTTTATTTGTCCAATATTTCAAAAATGAATTGCTATTTTATTTGTCATTTTTAACATATTCTGAAAAGACAGTGTTTTTTTTCATATTTTCATTCAATATTAATTACTTATTTCTCAAATCATTTTCAAGATATAAGACTTAATATACATCAATTAATATGAATACTATGATAAAATATTTATTAATCATTATTTCTTAAGGAGACATATAAAATACTAAATGGACAAATAAAAATAAACAAAAAAAGTGCAAGTTATAAAGAAAAGGGAACAAATGAGAGAAAAAATTACTATCACCAATAAAATCATCATTTATGCTGGTGGACAAAATCTGAAAATCATTCTCTCATAATGAGATAAAAAAAAATGTTGAACAATTATATTTGTTACCTAATTTTTCGTTGGTTGGGGGACAACTAGATAACGAAATTTGTTTTAAAGGCTAAAATTTGTAAATTGTGTAATTCTACTAAGAATATGCAAATATTTTTGAAATGATACACAATTATATTTTTACCCTAAAATATATCACTTAAATATTTTTTTTACTTGAAAGTTCTATAATACCTAATCTAACGAGACTAATTAGAAATAAATGTACAAATAGTCTATTCAATTACAATTTTTTTAAGCCAAATACATAAGTAACGACTCATATAAAATAAAATTTTGGCTTACCAAAAGTTTTTGATATGAAAAAAAATAGTTGGACGATCAAATAAACATTATTTATCTATAGCCTTTTTTAGAATATTCAAATATCATAACCGTTTTATTCATTTTATAGTGTCACATACATATAAAATTTAATGAGGTAGAATTTGTTCTCGATACGTGAAAATGGATTCAACTTTTATTAGGCAAAAAAAAATATTAAAAAAAAATCTTATTTTCTTACGTAGAAGAATGAAGAAAGAGACGACTAAAGACATTTTAGATGAACAAGTGTATTTAAGTAAAAATAATAATTTATCCAGGAGCAAATGTATCCTATTATAACATTTCTTCTAACTGTATATTCCTATTTTACCCCTTTAGTCTGGTTTTTTTTTTCCGATCTATTAATTCATCTTACTCAATTTCTAGTGAAAATACGCGGTTATAAAATCATTAGTGAATTGATAAATATTGTTTTTGTAAATTTAGTCGAGATAAAAGAAATTTATATTTTCATTGGAATTCATGTGTTGGTTTTGCATTTTTTTAATTTCTAAAACATTAAAATATAATTCTTCTTTTTATGTAACTATCAAGCATAAAAAATTCAGTTTCAGGGCCGATCTCTAATAATTGTTATTTATTTGTATCCATAAATATCATTTCATCTTAAAATGCTCTTCATAACATGTAAAAAAAAAATCAATTTTTGAATTTTAGTATTTGTTGTTAACTGGACTCAAATCCAAGTCCATTTTCAAAAATAAATAAATCTAATTTTAGTTTTGTTGTTAACAAAATATCAAGATTAGTCCATTTTCAAGCCATTTATGAACTTGACTCAAATCCAAGTCCAGGCTCAAAATGCCCACAATAGGATGACTCTTTTAGACAACTTTAATTAGGAAAAACTTAGATGTCTACTCTAATTTGGAGGGGAAGAAGGTGAAAGAAGTAAATTGATGAGGACTACATGATGCAAGAAAAATTGTTAAAATAGGTAAAAATGAGCTAAACTATACAATAAAAAAGAAATTGGGTCCTTCGGGATGGCTCAACTGGTTTGGAGGGTAACCACACGGATGACTCGGGATCGATCCCCCCTCAATGTCTTCTAAGTCGAGCATGTCGCATAGGGCTTGCCTAGTGCGGTTTACATCTCCTGTGTGGTTTGCAGGTTATTACACAGTGAGGAGCTTACCCAGTGCGCACAAAATGCTCATCATAGAGTGCTCACCCGAAGGGCTGAGGCTGTGGCAGAGGTTGTAGCGGTTGCGGGTTATCCTGGGGTTTTAAAAAAAAAAATTGGCTAAAATTACGAACATAAAATATTGATCCATTTAACTAATTATAGTTGGATCGTTAATTTAAGTAGGTGTAAAAGCTTGACAATCTCATCCGAATAGCAACACATAAACTGAAAAGAATTTCTGGTAATTGCTTGAGACTTGTGTAGGAAATTAAATAAACGAAAGCGAATAAACTTGAATGGAAAAAATTTAAATTCGATGATTATTCTAAATCAAAATCACTTAAAATAAAATCAAATTTTATGTTATATATCTTTTTAAATTATTAATAGCACTAATAGCGTGAGAGAATACGAGATACTAGGTATTTAAGAAATTCAATCCTCTCAATATGCTTAAGGTTATGAATTACTTTTTTCTCAAGATAAAATAGATATACATGTTATTGATGTAGTAATATCTCAAACGTCAATAACTTTTAACTCTAAGTCAGTGACAAATCATACAAAGACTCGTTATTTATTTGTAAGAAATATGTAGAAGAAGTTCAGAAAATTCGTTGCAGAAATTGAGTTTGAACCTCTTTTTACTTATATCCAAAATCTTAGTTGAAAAGGTGTAAAAAACACTTCTTTAGAACATGTTTAATGTATGTTTGGAAGGAAGGAACAAGACATTTCCAAATTTTGTTGAAAATTATTTCACGAATTATTAAATAAATATTAGTAAAAAAGTTAGTTAGTGAAAAGAAAATTCCTATCTATGATGAACTTTAACTTTTAAATTTTTCTCCATCACTGAAATTCAAAGCGATCAAATCCTCTAATTGTTACCAGACTTCTCTTCATTGTTGCTAAGAAGGATGAACATTCAATTTTTTATTTTATTTTTATTTTTCACCCAGTGTCTGATCAAATTTGAATTTGTGTCGGAAAGTCCAACATTAAAGGTAAATCAGGCCCTAACAAAAACAACTCCGTACCCAAAAAGATTCGAACTCAAAACTTTTAATTAAAAATAAAGAAATACTTACCACATTTGTTACCATCTAAGAATGAATACAATTGATATTTGGAAAGAGGTTGTTATAATATGTTTTATTATAAGTATAATATATATATATATATATAT
>NW_006239601.1:189198-197969 GCF_000226075.1 Solanum tuberosum | reverse complement strand
TGGGGGGAAAGAGAGTGGCGTAAAAATAAAATAAAAATTAAATTTGAAATATTTAGATTCTTTCTTGGGTAATGTTAAATGTCCATGTGAATGAGTGTCTTGGTTGCGGAAAGGGGTCATTTTTGATACTTTGATCTTCTGAGTTATGACTAGCCTGGATGATGTGATAATTTCCAACGGAAAAAAATTGGCATGTCCTTCCATTAAATAGTAGTCATCGATGTATGATATTTGTATTTCTTAGTACATGCTAATTTCGAAAAAAATTATGCTTGTTTTATTACCTCAGAGTAGCAACTTGAAAAATCTGGATAATTCCTCATTGTAGAGAATTAACATGTCTTATATTTTAACCTTCTTAGTGTAATTCCTTAGACTTCGAAAGAGCTAAATAGATATTCGTGTAAGTCATCCATCAACTTTTAGTTTTGGGTCAACTTCAAACGGCCATATCTTTTAGCACATAGAGAATTAGGTGGCCCATGAGCTATCAAATCGAAGGTCTTTGATTCCTCTTTCCAACTCCGACAAGTTTGCTAAATTCTAAGCTACGAGTAAAAAGTTATCGTTGTTTGAGAGAAGTCTTTCTATTTATGGCATTCCATTCAATTTAGGAAAGTGTACTTTGGCATTTTCCTTTTTTTTTCTGACCCAATTAAGAGTTTGGTCAGATTCTAAATCACTAATTCACGTTTCAAAACACTTAGGGACTTAGAGCGAGGTTTCAAGAGAAGAAAAAGGGCTAAGTTCAAGCGTTATTCATGAGTTGTGGAATTCGCCAACAACATCATTCTTTCTAGGTATGTGAGGTTTCCCATAGTGATGGACTCGTTCATCCTCACGCCGTTCATCTACAATTTGTCCATGAAACTGTTATATTAAGAGATTCTTGATTGGTTCTTGATTGTTATTTCATTCTTTAACAATGGAAGTTCTTGAGTTTCTTGAGTTGAGGATCTTGAGCATGAGTTATGATTCTTGATGATAATTTTGTGTAATTTCTATGAATCTGTGTTGGGTTTGTGAATCAAAAAGATTTTAGAAGAAATCACTCGATTCTAGCTGAGTTAGGGCCCGAAATTGAGTAGAAAAATTTGTTAGAATTTTGTGTACAGGGGTTGGGGCGAAGCGCCAGAACTACTGGTCAGTAGTTTGGGGCCTGGCGCGCTGCGCCAGCAGTGCTCCCCATACTCCTGCCAGTAGCTTAGGGTCTAGTGCCTTGCGCCACTCAGTACGCCAGGGTCGCCTAGTCCTTTTTCCTTTAAGTCCTTCAGTCCGTGTGTGTTCTTTCGAATCGTGTCTACGTTCTCTTCTTGATATTAACTCTTAAAGTCTTCATTAATCCTTGAGAGATCCTACCTGTCCTAATCACATGTCTTAATTTATATTTAAGATTAAAGTAAAGTTAAGAGGAAAGTTCAAGAGGTCTTTTTGAGTCATTTTGAGAATTCTTTTGCAATTAACTATAGTTATGAACTAAGTCTTGAGAAAGTAAATATGAGAATGAGAAGAGTTGTATTCATGATTGAAAAAGAGTATAAGGGGACAAAGTATTCTCAAATGTAACACTTTTACATTTTAAAAGAAGGAAACATTGATTTTTGAATGAGTTTATGAGTTCAAAGACGTTTCAGAGTATTACCTCTTTTATGAGGATCTTTTGAGTAATTACCTCAAATTGAGAAAGAGCTATGTTTTATACATTTGAGCATGAGTTTATATATTATTGGAAGTAGTATTGAGCACCGATATGGGGATGAGTTCAGACAACTCACATTACTCATAAACCATGTAGCCAACATGGGTAAAGGATTGTACCTTTTAGACGACTCTTTATTGCTTTTAAGCATAGCTTAGTGGATCCACTTAGTTGAGGTGTTCTATACCCCGACAAGGTATAGGATAGTTTTGGCAGCGCGGGTGAGATGTTGTATCATCACATAGCTCATAGTGATGGTTGTCAGAGTATAGCCTCAATTTTACTCAACTATCCCGTTATTCTCCCAAGATGGTGCTTGATATGAGGAGCAAAATGAGTTTCTTTGTGTCTGGGTTATATCGCTTGTCAAATAAGGAAGGTAAGACAACTATGTTGATAGGGGACATGGACATAGCCCGACTTATAATCCATGTGCAGCAAGTTGAGGAAGATAAGTTGAAAGAAAGTGAATAGTTCCATAGTAAGAAGACTAAGACAATAAATCATAAGTTCAGCCAGCACATGAAGAACGAAAATGTGAACTGGTCCTCTTTTCAACAAAGGTCACCAGGACCTACCCCATCGTCAACTAGTGCACCTGCAACAAAGAATAGAGGTGATTTCAGGAACCAGAACTCTCATAATTTCAGAACTTGACCTACTCAGTCTTAGGGTAGCGTGGCACAGGGGGCTAATTAGACCCCATATGTGCTAAGTGTGGCGGTGGTGCGTGTCGTGATGGCTCAAATGGATGCTTTAAGTATGGTCAAACAAGTCACTTTTATGAGAGAGTGCCCTAAGAACAAGCATGGTAATGGGGGCAACAAAGCCTAATCTTCTTCAGTGGCTCTGGCAGATAGAGCTGCTCCGAGAGGAGCTACTTCATGGATAGTCGGAGGAGAAAATCATTTGTATTCTATAAACAGTTGTTAGAAGCAGCAAAACTCACCAAATGTTTTCATTGGTATGCTTAAAGTCTTTACTTT
This sequence comes from Solanum tuberosum, assembly GCF_000226075.1. Lineage (NCBI taxonomy): Eukaryota > Viridiplantae > Streptophyta > Magnoliopsida > Solanales > Solanaceae > Solanum > Solanum tuberosum. The sequence goes on along the minus strand of NW_006239601.1, from coordinate 195,284 downwards.
TGATGTTTATGCATTAATTGATTCAAGTGCGAGTTTGTCTTTTGTGACTCCTTATGTAGCCATAAGGTTCGAAATTTTCCCCGAACAACTTCTTGAGCCTTTCAGTGTTTCCACACTTGTTGGTGAGTCTATTCTAGCATAAAGAGTTTATTGTGATTGTACCAGGCCATTTCTGTCATTCACAAGGACACCATAGCTAACTTAGTCGAGCTAGTTATGGTGGACTTTAATGTCATTCTAGGTATGGACTGACTTCATTCTTGTTATGCCTCAATTGACTGTAGAACTCGAGTAGTCCAGTTTCAATTTTCTAATGAGCCTGTTTTAGAGTGGAGGAGTAGTTCAGCAGTGTCTAAGGGTCGTTTCATCTCATACCTTAAGGCAAAACAATTAGTCTCTAAGCGGTGTATCTATCACTTAGTCCGAGTTAATGACTCAAGTGTTGAGACACCGCTTATTCAGTCAGTTCCAGTTGTGAATGTGTTTACATAGGTCTTTCTAAATGATCTTCCCGGATTCCCTCCTAAGAGAGAAATAGACTTCAGCATAGACATTCTTCCAGATACTCAACCTATCTTTATCCCACCATATAGAATGGCTCCAACTGAGCTAATAGAGCAGTTTAGAGATCTTCTTGATAAGGGTTTCCTCCGACCTAGTGTCTCACCTTGGGGCACTCAAGTTTTATTTATGAGGATGAAAGATGGTTCTCTTAGGATGTGTATCGATTCCTGCCAATTAAATAAGGTCACCATAAGAATAAGTATCCCCTTCCGAGAATTTATGACCTTTTCGACAAACTTTAGGGTTCCACTTGCTTCTCTAAGATAGACCTCAGATATGGATTTCATCAGTTGAGAGTAAGAGAAAGTGACATCCCGAAAACAACATTCAGGACCCGTTATGGTCACTATGAGTTTCTTGTGATGTCTTTTGGCTTGACCAATGCTCCTGCAACATTCATGGACCTTATGAACAAAGTGTTTAAGTCGTATCTTGACATGTTCGTCATCGTATTTTTTGATGACATACTGATTTATTCGAGGAATGGGGAGGATCATTCTAGTCATCTCAGAATAGTCCTCCAGACCCTCAAAGATAGAGAATTGTATGCCAAATTTTCTAAGTATGAGTTTTGGATTGAGTCGTCGGCATTTTTAGGCCACATCGTATCTAGAGAAGGAATTTGAGTTGACACTCAAAATATTGAAGCAGTGCAGAACTTGCCCAGACCCATATTTTCAACTAATATAAGGAGTTTCTTGGGGTTTGTTGATTACTACAAAAGGTTCATCGAGGGGTTTTCATCTATTTCGTCCCAGTTGACTAAGTTGTCTTAGAAAACGACTAAGTTTCAATGGTCTGAAGCTTGTGAGAAGAGCTTTCAGGAGTTGAAAACTTGGTTGACTATTGCTCCAGTGTTGACCCTACCAGAGGGTACAAAAGGCTTTGTTGTTTATTATGATGCGTCCAGAGTTGGACTCGGTTGTGTATTGATGCAGAATTGTAAGGTTATAAACCTAAACCTCCAGACAACTTAAGATTCACGAGAAGAATTACCCAACTCATGATCTCGAGTTGGCAACTTAAAAATATGGTGTCATTATCCCTATGGTGTTCATGTGGATGTTTTCACCGACCACAAGTCTCCAGTATGTTTTCAGTCAGAAGGAGCTTAATCTCAGACAAAGGAGGTGGTTAAAGTTTCTCAAGGACTGTGACATGAGTATCCTATATCACCAAGGTAAGACTAATGTTGTTGCTGATGCTTTGAGCAGGTTATCTATAGGAAGTACTGCTCATGTTGATTAAGGCAAGAATGAGTTAGCTAAGGAAGTTCAAAGACTTGCCCGTTTGGGAGTCCTTCTAATGGATTCGAGTGAAGGTGGGGTTGGGGTGATGAATGGGGCTGAATCATCACTAGTGTCTGAAGTGAAGGAGAAACAAGATAAATATGCTCTTTTACTTGAGCTAAAGGCGAATGTTCATAAGCAAAATGCAATGTCTTTTGAACAAGGGGAGATGGTGTGTTGAGGTATCAAGGTAGATTATGTGTACCAAAGGTGTATGAACTCCAAGAGAGGATCATGGAAGAGGCTCATAGTTTAAGATACTCAATACATCCCAGTTCCACAAAGATGTATCACGACTTGAGAGAAGTCTGTTGGTGGAGTAGTATGAAGAGGTGCATTGCAACATTTGTTGCTAAGTGCCCGAATTGCCAATAAGTCAAGGTAGATCACCAAAGGCCCGATGGTGTGGCTCAGAACATAGCTCTTCAGGAATGGAAGTGGGTTATGATTAATATGGATTTCATTACTAGCTTGTCGCGATCTCGCAGGCAGCATGATTCGATTTGGGTGATCGTAGAGCAGATGACCAAATCATAGCATATTTTGTCAGTAAAGACTACAAATTCAACCGAGGATTATGTCAGATTGTATATTAAAAATATAGTTTGACTTCGTGGAGTTCCTGTGTCTATCATCAGATAGAGGTGCAAATTTACCTCTCAATTTTGGAAGTCTTTCGAGAAAGGTTTGGGTTCCAAGGTGAACCTTAGTACTGTTTTTCTTCCTTAGACTGATGGCCAAGTAGAGAGAACAATTCAAACCCTAGAGGATATATCGAGGGCATGCGTAATAGATTTCAAAGATAATTGGGATGACCATTTGCCTCTCATAGAGTTTGCTTACAATAATAGCTATCACTCCAGCATTCAGATGGTCTCTTATGAGACTCTTTATGGGAAAAATATAGATCTTCCATTCGTTGGTTTGAGGTTGGTGAAGCTGAGTTGACAGGGCCAGACTTGGTTCATCAAGTCATAGAGAAGGTGAAAATTATTTAGGAAAGGCTGAAAATAGCGCAAAGTCATCAGAAATTCTAAACAGATGCTAGGAGAAGGGACTTGGAATTTGAGGTTGATGATTGGGTCTACTTGAAGGTTTCACCTATGAAGGGTGTCATGAGATTTGGTAAGAAGGGGAAACTCAGTCCCCGGTACATTGGTCCTTACATGATATCTAAGAGAGTTTGCAATGTAGCTTATGAGTTAGAGCTACCTTCAGAATTAACAATAGTTCATCTGGTGTTCCATGTATCCATGCTAAAGAAGTTTTTGGGTGATCCTTCACTTATTGTGCCTACTAAAAATATTGATATCAAGGATAGCCTATCTATGAGAAGATGCCGTTCAGATCCTTGATCGTCACATTCGCAAGTTGAGAACCAAGGAAGTTGTATCAATGAAGGTCTTATAGAGCAACCAATTTGTTGAGGAAGCTACTTGGGAAGCTGAGGAGGATATGAAGAAGTGATACCCTCATCTCTTTCTTTTCGGACCAGTTCAAGACCAAGGTACTAACCCTTTGTAAAGTACTCTTCAAGTTGATATGTTGAGTTATGTTAATTGTATGTTGTGTGCTTCAGTTTGGTTGTTAGATGCTTCCCACCCCTATTCTTCTTAGTGTGATCTCATTCGAGGACAAATTTTTCCATGAGGGAGATATTGTAACACCTCAGACTTCGAAAGAGCTAAATAGATATTCATGTAAGTCACCCATCAATTTTTAGTTTTGGGTCAACTTCAAACGGCCATATCTTTTAGCATATAAAGAATTAGGTGGCCTATGAGCTATCAAATCAAATTTATTTGAGTCCTCTTTCCAACACCGCCATGTTTGCTAAATTTCGAGCTCTAAGTAAAAAGTTATGGTTGTTTGAGTGAATCTTCTCCATTTAAGGCATTCCATTCATTTTAGGAAAGGATATTATGGTATTTTTTCCCCCACTTGTGTTAACACATTTTTCCTGACCCAAATAAGGTTTTAGTCAGATTCTAATCACCTATTCACGTTTCAAAACACTTGGGGATTTAGAGCGAGGTTTCAAGAGGAGAAAAAGGGGCTAAGTTCAAGCGTCCTTCAAGATATCCTACATGTCTTAAATTACATTCCAAATTAAAGTAAATTTAAGAGGAAAGTCCAAGAGATCCTTTTGAGAATTCTTTTGGAATTAACTATAGTTTTGAACTAAGTCTTGAGAAAGTAAAATATGTGAATGAGAAGAGTTGTATTCATGATTGAAAAAGAGTATAAGGGAACTAAGTATTCCCAATTGTAACACTTTTACATTTTAAAAGAGGGAAACGTTGATTTCTAAATGAGTTTATGAGTTCAGAGACGTTTCAAAGTATTACTTGTTTTAAGAAGATCTTTTGAGTAATTAACTCAAATTGAGAAAGATTTATGTTTTATACATTTGAGCATGAGTTCATATATTATTGGGAGTAGTATTGAGCACCGATATGGGGATGATTTCAGACAACTCACTGTAACATCTCTCTATTTTGAAAGAACTAGAAAGAGTTAGAATTGGAAATAGTCATTTTAGGAAAGAATGAAAATCTGGAAAATTGGTTAAGTTACGTTAAATATGGGTTTTGGGTCAACTTCAAACGACCATAACTCATATCTCAAGATGAGTTAGGTGTGCTTCTAGATATCGTAGGGAAGATCTTTGAATAATCTTTCCAACGCCGCCAAGTTTGCTCAATTTCAAGTTTGTATGAGTGACATATACCCATTGGAAGTTGGGTTGTTCAACTAAGAAAAGTGTAATTTGGATTTTTGAAGGGTAGTTTGGTATTTTCCTTACCAAATTACTTTATTTGGTTTTTAGGAGTTTATTCGGGGTCTAAACTGAACTTGGTCAGTTTACGCTTTTGAAAACTAAGTTGGGGTTTTGACAGAAGAGAAAAGAAGAGAAGAAAAGAGGAGAAGGATCCGAAGAAAGAATTGTCAAGTTCATCAAGAATCGCTTTTGGATTTCATCAAGAGGTGATCCCTACGAGGTATGTGAGACTTTCATAACTTTGGGTTCATTCACCCACGTTCCAAGCATGTTTATTTCAGCATGAATTCATCCAGAAAGGGTTGAAAGTTCATGTTCTTGATATGTGTTCATGAATTTGTTTTCATTCTTGAATTGAGCTGAGATTGAGAAGTTTTTGAGATTATTGCGTCGATTTATGGAGTTCTTTTGAGTTAGGTTCTTAGGTACATTTACTGGATATCTGAATCTAAAGAGAATTTGGGAAAAAAAACTGAGTTTAGGCGAATTGGGGCTGGAAAACGAAGAAGGAAAAAGTCGGGTGAATCTGGGTACCAGGTCTGCGTCGCGGACCTGTTCCTCAGGATGGGAAAAATTCTCCTCATGTCGTAGAGTGGTCACGGACCGTTCTGTCTGAAAAATTATTTTCGTGACCAAATATTTAAATACATCTCCGCGTCGCGGACTAGTTTCCAGACAGTGATTTCCTAATCATTTCTCATATTTAACTATCTAAAAACACTCCTAAACATCATGAGATCCTTCATATCACAAATCACAACCCTTGAATCCATAAATTCAAATTCAAGGAAAGTTAAGAGTCAAGTCTAGAAGTTAAGAATCAAGTTAAGAGAAGTTCATAAAGTATTTCAAAAGTCTTTCACAAACATTTTAACTTTGTTTTAAGACTTAAGCTTTGAGTTGAGGAAAGAGTAACAGTAAAGTTCATTTCTTCAAAGATTATACGGGAAATACGTATTCCCAAGAGTTAAAAATGTTTTCACATTTGAGCAAAAAGGGAAACACCAATATCCAAGAGAGCTTTTAAGCTAAGGTTTGAGTAATTATCTCAAACCAAAGAAAGAAGTTTTGTTTTAAAAACATATGAGCTAAGTATATTTTGGGAGTAGTATTGAGCACCGATATGGGGATGTGAGTTCATAATAACTCAAGTCTCCATAAACCATGTAGCCATCATGGGTAGTAAAGGATCATACTTTTAGATGATTCCTTAAGTTCTTTTTAGCATAGACTAGTGGATCCACTTAGTTAAGGCATTCTATCTAACGGCAAAGTATAGGACAGTTCTGGCAGTGTGGGCAAGACGATGTATCACCACTTAGGCTCATAGTGGTAGTTGTCGGTTAGAGAAACTCCCACAGTATTATATTACTTTATTATACGAGTAAGTTGAGTTGTTATCGAATTTCTTTAACAAACTGAGTTGCTTTCTACTGTTTTAAAAGCTTTCT
>NW_006239601.1:167575-189176 GCF_000226075.1 Solanum tuberosum | reverse complement strand
TTGAGTTAAGTTATTCATGAGTTGAGTAAAGCCAAGGTAAGTGTTCCTTTCAGATTCTTTTCAAGCTTATATTATGTTTTAGTATTCCCCTCGCATTCTTGTGCATTCAATGTACTGATGTCATTTGGCCTGCATCATTTTATGATGTAGACACAGGAAATCAGGATCAACATTCAGGGTTCCGTTGATCCAATTGAGCACTCAGAGTTAGTTGGTGAGCCTCTTTGCTTTCTGGAGGACTCCTTTACTTTACTTTTAGTATTTCAGTTGTTAGGATGATCGGGGGTCTTGTCCCGACATCCCTTTTTGTTTTAGAGGCTTCATAGACAGTTAGTAGTTTAGTTGTCTTTACATTATTATTTCATATGTTAAGACTTGAGTTGCCTTTTTGGACAAGTTGAATGTTTGACCTTTAAACGTTCTAAGTTATTTTATTAAACAGTTGAGTAGAAATGCATTTGATAATTGTAATAATGTTTAGAGTCTTCCGTTGAGTAAGTAAGCTAGGCCAAAGGTTCTCTTGGGACCAGCAATGGTTCTCGAGTGTCAGTCCCGCCTAGGGTGTAGGCCGAGCGTGACACTCACATTCCCCATAAACCATGTAGCCAACATGGGTAAATGATCGTACTTTTTAGACGAATCCTTGTTTATTTTAAGCATAGCTTAGTGGATCCACTCAGTTGAAGTGTTCTCTACCCCATAAAGGTTTAGGAAAATTTTGGCAATGTGGGCTAGACGTTGTATCCTCACATAGCTCATAGTGATGGTTGTCGGTTAGAAAATCTCCCAAATAAGAGTAAAGAGATTATGTAATTGAATATTTATACATTTTGAGTTGATATCTACCATTTTAAAAACTTTAAATATTGCATCTCTTATTGTTTCATTCATATAGGAGTTGAGTTGAGGTGAGTATTATTTCCCATATTATCAGTTCAGTTATCTATGTTCCAGTTTTCCCTTACATGCTCGTACATTCAATGTACTGACGTCATTTGGCCTACATCTTATTTATGATGTAGATACAAGTGTTCAAGGTCATCAACATGCGCTTCTTTGATACCATTTGCACTCCACTTAGCTTTGGTGAGCCTCCTTGCTCTCCGGAGGGCTTCACATTATTATTTTATTTTGTTAAGTTGTTGAGGGTCTTGTATCGATATCTATCGTAGTATTTAGAGGCTTTAGAGATAATTAGTACTTGAGGAGTCTTTCACTATGTCCCTTGCTGTTATTTTAAGACTTTGAATCACTTACTTATGTTTAACTAAGCATTTTCAGACATTTACTGAGTTGAGTTATTGTTGAGACAATTTGAGTTAATCTTTGCACTTGGAGTTCCCATTTTGCTTGAGCAAGTCTTCCGCTAAGTAGTCAGTCAGGCCAAGGGTTTTCTTGGGGACCAGCGATGGTTCTTGAGTGTCGACCATGTCCAGGGTGTAGGCTTGCGACATAACACTTAGGGCGGGCTGAATTTCTACAAAATATTTGCAAAGGTGTGTGCCTAACATTAATATTACATGTATCAGTTGATACTCACATGATAGTAGACCTCTCTGAAGTACTAGTACATATTGAAACTAATTTAACAAAGAGGAATTGATAGGTAGAGCATGATTACACTACACAATTACTACGAGTTCAATGTCAGTCAAACTTATTATACATTATTTCTGCTGCTAATTTTCCTTACAAGAACTCAAAAGCATTTCTAGTTTTTGTTTAATTTGTTCTTTAAATTAGTGTTATTGAATAATGAGTAACTCACGTACTCATTCTTTTGGTGTTGTTATAACTAACATGAGTAATCATGATTCAATAAATATTCTCTTAAGGACAATTGCTTTAGTAGACAATCTTCAAGATCCATCCTCACAAAATTGGGGAGATCCTCCATATTATTCTCCATCAACAATCAACCCCTTTCTGGTGACAAGAGGAGGGACTTCACATCGTCTTTAAGAGGTGGAAGTAACAATGAGGTATGTCAAAATAAGAACTCATCATGTTGTTGCAACTAAAAACATAAATAATCCCACAAAATTGAAGAAGTTTTTTAAAAAGAATCTGCAGAGATTTGTGTCATTTGTCAGGCAGAATATAAGCATGAAGAGACCATTGGGGCACTTTGTTGCGGACATGAATATCACGCCGACTGCATCAAGCACTGGTTGTTGAGGTAGAGGGATTATCCTATTGTCGAGCTTCAATTTTTCCTTTCACATGAAGAAAGTTTAAGTGTCTAGAGATTATTTTCTTTCTAAGATTATGTTGTATTAATCTGAAGTTTTCTTAATGAAGAAAAAATTGTAAGATTGATCATAGTTTGTGTATGTATATGTTAAAAATCATCTCATTAAATTTAGTAATACAAAATCTTTTTAAGTAGTGGATGTCATGTTCTATATATCTCTGATACATACAAGAACAATATTTTTTCCTATCCTAATATTTTTAAGAGACAAAAAATTACAATATATATAATAATAATCTATCATTTTCACTATTATAGCACTGTTAATGTCATAAAAAAATTACTCTAGTAATGTTGATGTTATTGATTCTTGAATTTCTTCTAATGTTTACCACTTTGTCTTAAACACTGAGTTTGTGATGAAAAAAAATATTGAGCCATAAATAAATCCAAATATAATGAATACACATCTACTAAATTTCGCAGCTTTAGTCCAATCATTAATGTGAGAAAACTGTTATAGCTCGTAAGTACAATGAAGTTTTTCACAATAATTGTAGCCTGAATAAAATGGTCATGTCTGATAGGAAATAGACTTATGAATCATGGAAGAATCTCTCCAAATACCAAATGATGATTGAATAGTAAAAAGATTGTGAAATAGCATGTGTGAGTTGAAATTTGAGTAGGGATTATAGTAAGAATGATATTGAGAGGGACAAAAGGCAAAACAACATCTTCAAGTCCATCTCGCTGTTTAACTAATGCCCTCTTTTGTTTGTGAGTCTTTTGGTGTCCCTCTAGTGCCTGTGAAGTAGAGAATTCTTTTTTGCAGAAGTTGCAATAGAAAACCTTAGCCTTCAAGGAACGTCTCTACTTGGGTTATGCCTCACTGGAAGAATCACTAGTGTAAGCCATAGTTGAATTTAAAAGATTGAGTTTAAGAATTGAACAACTATATAGATATATATTTTATTTTTAAATTTTAATTAAATGAAATGAAAAATCTTTTTGGGAAAGGCAAGCACAAACAAAGGTGCACGACAGGGCAATAGCAGAAGAAAATCCAAATCTAAACTTCCCCTTCTATTTGAACCTAGAGGAGACAATCTAATTCAAGCACAACCAATGTTTGGGGAAGCAAACAAATTACCAAAATAAAAATACCAGGAAAGATTAAAACAACAATGTCAGATACCAAGACATGACGAATTTGAGTTTTCAACATCTCCCTAGTAGATCTATTTGTTTTTCATTATCTGAGTTTCTTATGCTTTTGTTTTTCATTCTTTAGTGTGAAAATATGAGAAATACAAATAAAAAAGTGTGAATGAAAAAGAAGAATAAAGTAAAAAAAAATTATTTTTTTGTGCCTATGTTGTAATTTCTTTTTTGTATGAAAAAAAAATATTGGGGCATCTATGATAAATTTTACAAGAAAATGAGTGAAAAAATAAATTTGACATCAATATAATAAACCAAAATTAGTCGTTGAATCAAAGAAGCAAAAGGATTCACAGTGAGAAGGATAAAATATAACCCTATGTATATGGATTGTTATTTTTTGATAAAATATCAAAAATGAATTAAACCCATTAGATGAAAAGGGTAAATCTGGGTCATTTATGTAACAATATGGGTATATAATTATATATGATTCACTTTTTAGTGAGGGATATATCAACTTAAATCATAATCTTGGGGAGACATATAAGACCCCTAGATTCTTTCAAAAGTTTAGTCAAACTAGTTTTAAATTGACATTTTATATTAAACTAATTCTCTAATCATCATTCCTTTGATTATCATGTGAAAAAAGAACCACATATTTCTATGACAAATCTAATTAATTTTCTAGTGATCTAATACAATTTATATAAGTAATTAACTTTTATTGTATTTCATTTACTTCCTTCCACGACTATTTTCCCAAAACAAAAGGTTTAATTATAAGGTTTTAACTCATATAGGTAAGTAAATAACAACTATATCTAAAATCTAATTCTAAAGAAAAATTGGAATAAAACTTATTATGTTTCCAAAATGAACTAGGAAATATGGTAGTCATGTGTATGTATATTTAATATGGTAATTACATCTCATTCCAACACAAATTAGGAATGCAACTAATTAGTTTCCCAATGAACTAGGAAATATGGTAGTGCATCTCTATGTATATTTCATATTTTCAATATATTTGTTTTCCAAAATAATTTAGGAATGCAATTTATTATTTTTCCAAATGACTATAAGATATGGTAGGTCATCTTTATATATAGTTCAATGTCATTCATACTTATTATACACTATCCAAACAATTACCTTCCATTGAGGGCAATCAGAGTAATCCACAAAGCCATAGGAGGATTTGTCCTTCCTTATGAGCTTGTATCCCTCAAGGGGACCGCGGCTGCTAGAGAAAACCTCTTGAACAAGTGGTTATGTGACTTGTGAGTTGATGTTTTCAATGTACATTCATACTTGCTGGAGTGTGCATATATGTTGGATACATCAACCCACAAGTAACAGAACCACTTGTTCAAGAGGTTTTCTCTAGCACCCGCAGTCCCCTTGAGGGATACAAGATCATAATGAAGGAAAAGTCATCCTATGGTTTTGTTGATTAATTTGATCGCCGATCAGTTGGGCTTGCTATTGTGAGCCTAAAAATGTATTGGATCTATAGTTTGAATTCTGCTTGGGAATTTGGGTTTTAATTCCTTTTTGCAAAAAAAAATAGTTTTTATAGATTATTGTATTCTAAGATAATATTTTGCCTGCTTGAAGAATAGACAAGCACACAATCAGATTAAGAAGTAGACTACCAATTCAGGAGATATAATTGACACTGCAGAAGACATTGAAGCAGAAACCATTAAATTTTATAGGCAATTTCTAGGATTCAACCCCTATGTTATGATCCTGAACCGATCTTACCTGGGATCGCAAATCCCAAGTTTGTCTATGAAGAGCGGATCTAATTGTATTAGTGTCTATAATTGATTTCTTCTGTGTAATACTAATCGATAGGACCTCATTGGTAAGTGCTACAAGATCTCGTGCATTGGAACCCGTGGCTATGGACCCGAATCCGTTAGTATGGAACATTTTCTTTTCCAAGTGAAATCCCCTAGTATATGAAAGAGTGAAAAAGTGTTTTCGTTGTTGTGGAATAAGAAGCCTTCGTATCTTAATGCAATGAGCAGTGGACCAAGACTAACAAGAACACAACAGTTGGAACTAATAGCACCAATCACAAAGGAGGAGATATTATTAGCGCTAAACGGGATCAATGATCAGAAGTCACCTGGGGAGATGGATACAATGCCCTTTTATTTATAAAGGCATGGCCAAAATAGGCAAAGATATAATACAGGAAACTCAAGAGTTTTTCAGCACAACTGAGATGTTCAAAGCTGTGAATTGCACATCTATAATACAATACCCAAAGTCCAACATACTAATACCATTGGAGAATGCAGACCCATATCATGTTGCAGTGTTCTGTAAAAAATCATATCTAAGGTAATCACTAGGAGATTGCAAAAGGTGATGGATTACTTAGTGGATAATAGTCCAGCTGCATTTGTACCAGGAAGGATCATCCAAGATAATATCTTACTGACTCATGAGTTAGTAAAGGGCCATGGAAGGAAAGGAATTTCTCCAAGATGTATACTGAAGATCGATATGCAGAAGGCATATCACTCACTTGAGTGGTATTACTTAGAGCAGATAATGGTCCAGCTAAGCTTTCCCGCACAGTTCATAAAGTGGACAATGACATGTCTCAGAACTGTGTCCTGCTCAATAGTGATCAATGGTAAACCAACGAAGCCATTTGATGCCAAAAGGATTTTAAGGCAAGGGGACATGGGTCCCCTTTCTTATTCGTATGATAGCTATGGAGTATCTTTGCAGGATCTTGAAAACTATGACACATATGAAAGAGTTCAAATTCCACCCTAGATGTGAAAAGCTCAAAATAGTCCAATTGGGATTTGCCGATGATCTATTACTGTTTTGCAAATGAGAGGTACAATCTGTCAAGATGGTTTACCAATGCTTCCAGGAGTTCTCAATGCTTATGGAGTGGCCACTAATGTGAGCAAGAGCTCCATTTATTTTGGAGGGGTATAACCTATAGTGCAAGGACAAGTACTGGAGAATCTATGCTTTTCTAAAGGAAATCTACCCTTTAATCGACAAAATGGTAGGCAGAATTACAAACTGGACAACTAAGTTCATATCATATGCAAGTAGGATGCAATTGATAAAAACAATCTTATTCTTCATACAAACTTTCTAGGCTCAAGTGTTTGTGCTACCAAAGAAGATTGTCAAGCATTGACTCCATATGTAGAAGCTTCTTATAGACAGGAAAGGAAGAAGTATCGAAGAAAGCACTATTTTCTTGGGATACCATATGCATACCTAAGTCAACAGGGGGTTAACTTTTACTAATATTACTGTGTGGAACAAAGCTGCTATTTGTAAGGCTCTGTGGAATGTGTGCAATAAAAAAAGATAAAGTATGGGTGAAGTGGGTGCATACCTACTATATAAAAGGGAAACCAATCGAGGAAATTACAAAAGATATTGAAGGCTAGGAATTATGTTGAAGAAGCTGGATATACAATGGAGGAGTTCACACAGCTAGATAAATTCCAAATAAGAAAGATGTAAAATGTGATGAGAATGACCTTCGATAAGGTGGATTGGAGAAGGTTGATATGCAATAACATGGGGATGATAAAATGGAAGTTTATTCTTCTTATCGCCATACATGAGAAGTTGTATACAAGAGGCAGATTGCATCGATGTGGCATCAACCGAGAAGTTCATTTTTGCCTTTGTGGGAATTCTGATGAAAGCATTTCTTATTGAAGTGGCAAGGAATACAAAGGCCCCCTAAAGGATAGTAATGACCCTTCTGGTCATTTCTGTGTTTTGCCCGCTGTGTGTCGTTTAGAGCGTTCCTGTAGCGACCCCATTTATGACTTGCTGTGACTGACAGTTCAGTCACCTGGTCGTTCATTTGGCTTTTGTGCGAGTTTTTAGTGTTTTTGGAGCTAATGAACCTTGAACGATCATTTTTTATCAAAAGTTCAAGAAGATGACATCAGAATCCAATTCTGACGATTCCATCAGCTCTGGAAGGGTTATTTTAGGCTAGTAGCATAGTCGGCATGACTCCCGAGGTTTTCAGTGTGAGTCGGTGCGATTAGGCGTTTTAACTTTAAGTTTGACTTTAGTCAACATTCTGAGTAAACGCATTCAGATGAGAATTCCGTTAGTGCGGTTAGCTCCAAAATGTCAAGTTTGGTCTAGATTGACTCTTCTTTTTTGTTCCGAGGTTTTTGATATTTTTCCGAGTCCTTTCGTGATTTTTGACTTAAAATGACATTTGGGTGTGGGACCCACTTTATGTCAAGATGACATCGTATGGAAATTTTGACTGTACCATTGAGTTCGGAATATCAAATTTGGTATGGTTGCATATCTCCTTTACGTGCACGGGGTTCCGAACAAGTTCGGAGCACCCCGTCGGGGTTTTTATGTTTTAGAAAAAAATTGCAGAAATATCTGCTATAAATGCAGATATATCAGCCAACTTTTCCAAATTTAAAACTGTCATCTCTCTCTCATCTCTCAACCGATTTAGGTGATTCAAAGTGCGGGAGCTTCGTATTCTTGGTGGCTTCGCTGTAGAGCGTTCGGAAGTTGTTGGGTGCGCGTAGTTCGAGGTAATTTCGTTATTAACCTGATTGATGTACCCTTTTTCGAGCCTTTGTTTTTGACATTCTTGTTTTAGTCATATCTCACTCATTTTAGCTCGGTTTTGGGTTATTCGAAGTCCCATATATTGGGAATTATTGTGGCTACCTCGTAGACTATTTAAGGAGTGGTGGGAACTTTTTGATTTTCGTGAATTTCATGTTTAGATTGCTGCTGTATTCTTTTAAGTTGATTAAAGTGTGGTTTTCTTGCTTGTTGGCTTTTGTTATGTTTTGAGCCTCGAATTGTGTTCCATTTTGGAACAAAAGTTTGGGGTGCTGTTTAGGGTCTCTTGTCGGAGTCAATTTCAGACAGTTCTGTGCGGGTCTCACGATTTCTATTGTGACTCCAAAAATTGACCCGTCTCCGTTTGTTGTGATTTTGGTGTCTAAACGACCGTACTAAATTTGTTATCCTATATTTGATAGAGTGACAGCGTTCAAGGGTCGTTCAGGAAGGAAAAGCTCCGGTAAAGTGATTTGGAGCGCGTGCGGTCAGCCTTAAAGTAGGGTACGAATTCCTTTCTTTTAAACTGAGCTTAATTGTGGTAAAGCATGTCGATTAGAGTGAATTGGGGGTGGGTACCAGTTTCCTACCTTACTTTGATTAGATACCTTCTGGGCTTATGGAGGTCCAGTTAGGGTTAGTTTAGTTGTACTTAGTTTATTTCTGGTATGCTCGTGTACTTTCTTTTCGTTTCCGCTTTGACCTCTCTATGTCTAGATTCTTTCCTTTCATATTGTTTTTACCTTTTCTGCTCAGTCGGTCTATGATGCCTACTGAGTACTTGTTGTGTTGGTACTCATGCTACGCTCTGCATCTATTTCATGATGCAGGTCCCAGTACCAGTTATCAGCAGGAGTAGTTCCAGCTTTCTTTTGCAGTTGTGACTCGGAGACGAGGGCAAGCACTTGGCATTTTGGGTTTGTTCTGCCTCCTTCTTTTGGTTTAGCTAGTCTTGTTGCTTTTGAGACACGCTCTGTTGTGGTCCACTTTTGGGACTTGTACTCTTTATTAGATAGCTCTGTACTAGTGACTTCCAGGTTCTTGGAGGGATTTCTGTATCTATTTATTTTGGTTTGCTTCCGCCTTGTTGTCCTTGGTTAGTTTATTGTTTCCGCTAGTTTCTACCCTTGCACTCATTGCTTGATGTTCTGGGTTTTGGGTTGGCTTACCTACTGGTAGGATATAGTAGGTGTCATCATGATTTGAGAAATCGGGTCGTGACAAGTTGGTATCAGAGCCCCAGGTTCATCGGTCTCACTTGTACAGAGCTAACGACTCGTAGAGTCCTTCGGATCGGTGCGGAGACGTCTGTAATTTATCTTCGGGAGGCTACAGGATGTCTTTAGGAAGATTTCCTCTTTTGTTTCACTTTCGTGTGTCTTATTGGTTGATATACCGTGAGTTTACGGTATTTCTAATACATTTTACTTACAAGTTGTGTGTGTCTAGGGCCTTTTTGTATTGGTTTTTATGTGTTTTTATCATATTTTGTAGGAAAGATGTTCAGGCGCGGAAGTATATAGATAGGTGAAAGAAATGCAGAAAAAGGGCATTCACGGAGGTGATCTACGGACCGTAGGTCCATTGACGGTCCGTAGGTGATGACCGTAGATCAGCAGGCAAGGTATGGAAGACAAATCAGGGAAATCTGACCAAGTGTGGAACCATGGTGGCCATTGACGGTCCGTATATTGATCTATGGACTGTACAGTTGATCCGTAGATTGATACTACGAGGGTTCCAGTACCTAATTTTTGAAGATTCTAAGTGTGGAGCTACGGAGGGGATTGATCTACGGTTCGTACTGCTAGTCCGTCGTTTGCTTCAGAGAAGCTAATTTTTAGAAGCTGAAATATTTTCTAAGTCCTGGCTGACGAAAGGGGCTTACGGACCGTAGATCCATCAACGGTCCGTAAGCCAGTCTCGTGGAATGAAGACGCGTACCTGAACAAACTTTCCTTAATTTGTTTCGCTTTTAATTTAGGGTTGAGTTTTCTATAAATAGGGCATGTAAACCTCGTTTTTTGGGTTAGACAGTATTATTCTAGTTTTACTTGGTGACTTTGGAGATTAAGTTGCAACCCTAGCAATTATTGATTTCCTAAGTTCGTTTTGTTGATTTTTGGCTTTGCAATTCAAGTTTAATTTCTGGGTTTATTATTCTCTTTACGTAAGTTCATGATTTCTTCATCTAACATTATGAATTGTGTTCTTGCTATCATGGGTAACTAAACTTCACAACTAGGGTTGTGGGATCCATGAGCGATTAACAAAGTATGAATAGTAAATAAGTAATTCTTGAATAGTGTTTTGCATGCATTGATAATTCTTTCGTTTAGAAGCTTTTTTAACTAGTGGACGCGTTAGAAATCGCCTTGTTGCTACTTGCCGGACCAAGGAGGTAATCAACAAGAAAAGAATTATCAACATAGATTTAGTGTGATACTATCTAATAGGCTAGTGTCGATTGGTGCGAAGTAATAACTAAGCCAAACATCGATTATGATGTCTAATATGAGGTAAAGGTAAGGGTTAGTAAATTATACACACGTAGCCGGATCAAGGTGCGGGGTGAAATTCTCTAGATGCCGGATCAAGGATTTAGAGATACCTAACTTATCACTTTGCATGAAATTCACTAGAAAAAGATTGTTGTTATTAGGATTACTGAGCTATGAGCTTGTGGTGAACACGTATACCCTAGTTAATTTTCTCATCTTGATAACAACCGAAATTGACTTTTGTTTACTGCTTACTTACTGAATTCTTACAATTTGTTTTACAAATTCCCCCATTTTTTACTTGTTTCTGGAAGTACTTGGCTAATTGAATATAATTGTTGGTTAAAGTAAAGTTTAAACCATTTTCCTCGTGGGATCGACCCCAACCTACAAGTTGGGTTCTTTACTTGATAACGATCGCTTATACTTCTTTAGGGAGATGTAATTTGAGCGTATCAAGGTCGAGAGAGGGTCGTAGCACCAGCCCAGGAGAGAGAGAAGGATCCAGAACTAGTAGCAAACCCTCCAGCATCTCGTATACCAGATCAGCCAGTGGGGCCGGGGCCAACTCAGCCGCCACCCGGACTAGTTCTGACCTCAGACCTCTAGGCTGCTATTGCTCAGCTCTTGGGTGTGCTTGGGGGTATGCAGCAGCCACCCGCCCCAGCTACACTAGCACCAGTACTGCAGGATCAGCCTATAGTGAGGGCACCTCAGGTCCAGGTACCACCTGAGGGAGTACAGCCCTTGGCAGCGGATAGACCTATGCCACTTGAGGACCAGAAGATGCTTGGTGTGTTTCTCAGGTTAACACCACCAAGGTTTTCTGGGGCTGTGGGTGAGGATGCCCACAAGTTTCTTACTACTTGTCGTGAGAGGCTTCGCACTTTGGGTCTAGTGGAGTCTAGAGAGGACGACATCATTGCTTACCAGCTAAATGGCCCAGCAAGGTAGTGGTGGCGCACATTCATTCAGACCAGACCAGTTAGATCTCCACCGATATCATGGGATGAGTTTTTTTAGGCCTTCTTGGCCAAGTTTATCCCTCGTAGTGTCAGAGACCGCCTTAGGGATCAATTCTGCAGGTTTGAGCAGGGCTCCATGTCGGTGGCAGATAATGAGACTAGGTTTCACGAGCTCTCCCGTCATGCTGAGATGATATTACCTATAGAGGAGGAAAGAGTTAGGTGCTTTGTTCGTGGGTTGAGATTGGACCTTCGGCTTGAGACCCAGTCCTTGGTTTCTGCGGTCGATCTTTTTTGGACGTAGTTGACCATGCCAATACTATGGAACATCTTCGTCGCGAGGTCCAATGGGGCAGCGAGAAGAGGGCTAGGCATGAGGGAAGCTACAGTGACTCCCACCCTAGGTCTAGGGATTATCATGACAGGACTGGGCGACGATTTCGACATGGTCCCTCTCTTTAGGCATCAGATGGTAGTCGGAGCGAGGCCAGTTCAAGTCAGAGCCATGAGGTGTTTCAGTCAGGTTCTTCAGGCCATGGTGGTTGTTCTTATGGGAGTCACCCTCGACAGGGTTGCTATGAGTGTGCTGAGATGGGTCATTGGGACAGGGAGTGCCCTCAGCATAGTCGGATTGCTCCCGCTCCTCATGCAGCTCCCCCAACTTTACCAGCACCTCCCGCTACAGGTCGTGGTCAGGGTCAGGACCGTAGAGGTGGTCATCAGGGTATACGGGGTGGTCCCAAAGGAGGCAGGTCAGGTGGTAGGTTTGATGGACGGGGAAGAGGTAGAAATAGCCAATTCTATGCAGCTCTAACGAGGGCGGAGGCTGAGGCATCAGACGATGTGATCACAGGTACGATTCTTTTATGCCACCAGCCCGCCTTGGCTTTATTTGATCCAGGCTCTACTTTTTCGTATGTTTCTATTTACTATGTCTTTCGCGCCGTTTGTAGTGGCTCAGGTATTTCGATCTTGCTTAGTTACTATCCAAGGATGTGATAACCGGGCTGACCTTATATTGCTTGACATGGTTGATTTCGATGTGATTTCTGGGCATGGATTGGTTATCCCCTTACCGCGCTATTTTAGATTGCATCTCTAAGACCGTTACCTTAGCCATTCCTGGTATTCCTACGGTGGTGTGGCAGGGATCTCGTGGTAGCACCCCAGTTGGGGTTATCTCTTTTATTCGGGCTATGAGGCTAGTGGCTAGCGGATGTTTATCATATTTGGCCTATGTGCGTGATGTGAGTAGGGAGGTTCCTCCGGTTGAGTCAGTTCCTGTTGTTCGTGACTTCTTAGATGTGTTTCCTACCGACCTACCTGGCCTCCCCCTAGAGCGTGATATTGATTTTCCAATTGAGCTTGATCCGGGTACTCGGCCTATTTCTATTTCGCCATATCGGATGGCTCCTGAGGAGCCGAAGGAGCTCAGTGTTTAGCTTCAGGAT
Source organism: Solanum tuberosum (assembly GCF_000226075.1). Classification (NCBI taxonomy): domain Eukaryota; kingdom Viridiplantae; phylum Streptophyta; class Magnoliopsida; order Solanales; family Solanaceae; genus Solanum; species Solanum tuberosum. The sequence goes on along the minus strand of NW_006239601.1, from coordinate 176,281 downwards.
CTCTTGGGTAAGGGATTTATCAGACCTAGTGTATCACCTTGGGCGCTCCCGTTCTTTTGTTAAGAAGAGGGACGGTACGATACGCATGTGCATTGACTATAGGCAGTTAAATAAGGTGACAGTGAAGAATAGATATCCTCTGCCTAGGATTGATGACCTATTTGACCAGCTACAGAAAGATTCGGTGTTCTGTAAGATTGATTTGAGGTCCGGTTACCACCAGTTGAGGATTAGGGTAGCGGACATCCCTAAGACTGCATTTAGGACTCGTTATGTCCATTATGAGTTCTTGGTGATGTCATTTGGGTTGACTAATGCCCCTGCTGCCTTTATAGACATGATGACGCGCGTGTTTAGGCCTTATCTTAATTCCTTCATCATAGTCTTCATTGATGACATTTTGATATACTCGCGGAGTAGAGGTGATCAGGAGCAACATTTGAGAGTTGTGCTCCAGACTTTGAGAGATCAGCGGCTTTATGTCAAGTTCTCAAAGTGCCAGTTTTGGTTATACTCTATAGCGTTCTTAGGGCACGTTGTATCCAAGGAGGGCATTATGGTAGATCCGGCGAAGATTGAGGCTATTCATGATTGGGCTAGGCCCACCTCGGTTACTGAGATTCGGAGCTTCATCGGACTAGCACGCTAGTACAGACGATTTGTGGAGGGTTTCTCTACATTGGCAGCACCTCTGACCCGGTTGACTCATGTTGATGTTCCCTTTATTTGGTCAGAGGAGTGTGAGGAGAACTTTTTGAGGCTCAAGGAGTTATTGACCACCGCTCCTATATTGACTCTTCCAGTTGAGGGCGAGGGCTTCACGATTTATTGTGACGTATCCGACGTTGGTTTGGGTTGTGTATTGATGCAGCAGGGCCGGGTTATTGCTTATTCGTCGAGGCAGCTTAAGGTCTATGAGCGCAACTATCCCACTCATGACTTTGAGTTGGCGACGGTAGTTTTCGCGCTTAATATTTGAAGGCACTACATGTATGGAGTTCGATGTGAGATCTATACCAATCATAGGATTCTTTAGTACATCATGAGCCAGAGGGACCTTAATTCGAGGCAGCGTCGCTAGATTGAGCTCCTGAAGGACTACGACCTCTCTATTCTCTATCATCCAGACAAGGCAAATGTGGTAGCGGACGCCTTGAGCCGGAAGGCGGTGAGTATGGGTAGTCTAGCCTTCTTATCTGTGGAGGAGCGACCCTTGTCTTTGGACATTCAGTTCTTAGCTAATAGTATGGTTTGGTTGGATATCTCACATTCTAGACGTGTCTTGGCCTATATGGGAGTTCAGTTTTCTTTGCTTGATAGGATCCGTGGTTGTCAGTTTGAGGATGAGGCCTTGGTGGCCCTTAGAGATCGAGTATTAGCGGGTGATGGTGGTCAGGCTACCTTAGATTCTAATGGAGTGTTGAGATTCGCCGGCCGCATCTGTGTTCCGAGAGTTGGGGATTTGATACAGTTGATACTTTCTGAGGGTCATGAGTCTAGATACTCTATTCATCCGGGCACAACAAAGATGTATTGTGATTTGAGGCAGCATTACTGGTGGAGTGGCATGAAGAGAGATATTATTGACTTTGTTTCCCATTGCTTGTGCTGCCAGTAGGTAAAGGCCGAGTATTTGAGGCCTGGTGGTGAGTTTCAGAGATTACCCATTTCGGAGTGGAAGTGGGATCGCATTACTATGGATTTTGTGGCTAGCCTACTGCGAACTTCTAGAGGTGTTGATAGCATTTAGGTCATTGTTGATCGATTGACCAAGTCAGCACATTTCTTTCCTGTTCAGTCTTCATTTAGCGCCGAGAGGTTGGCTCGTATCTACATTCGGGAGGTGGTTCGACTTCATGGGGTGCCAGTTTCTATTAAATCAGATCGAGGTTCTCAGTTCACGTCTAGCTTTTGGAGGACTTTTCAGGATGAGTTGGGCACTCGGGTTGACCTTAGCACAGCTTTCCACCCGCAGACTGATGGTCAGTCGGAGCGTACTATTCAGGTCCTTGAGGACATGTTGCGGGCTTGTGTGTTGGAGTTTGATGGTCATTGGGACTAGTTCTTGCCTTTGGCGGAGTTTGCGAATAACAACAGCTACCATTCTAACATTCAGATGGCCCCATTCAAGGCATTGTATGGTAGGTGTTGTCGCTCTCCGGGGGTTGGTTTGAGTCTTTAGAGCCTAGGTCGCGGGGAACGAATTTGATTCAGGAGGCTTTGGACCAGGTGAGAGTGATTCAGGATAGACTCAGGACGCCTCAGAGTAGGCACCAGAGTTATGCGGATCGGAGGCATCGGCCTTTGAGATTCTCTGTTGGTGATCGGGTATTCCTCTGTGTGTCACCCATGAAGGGCGTGATGAGGTTTGGGAGGCGGGGCATGCTTAGCCCCAGGTACATTGGACCTTTTGAAATACTCAGAACAGTTGGGGAGGTTGCTTATGAGTTGGCCCTACCTCTAGTATTTTCAGCCATCCACCCAGTTTTCCATGTCTCAATGTTGTTTGGGAGGCGGGGCATGCTTAGCCCCAGGTACATTGGACCTTTTGAAATACTCAGAACAGTTGGGGAGGTTGCTTATGAGTTGGCCCTACCTCTAGTATTTTCAGCCATCCACCCAGTTTTCCATGTCTCAATGTTGCGGCGGTATGTTCCTAATGAGTCTCATGTGCTCCAGTATGATGCAGTCGAGTTGGATGACCGTTTGACATTTGTTGATGAGCCATTTGCCATTCTTGCCAGAGATGTGAAGAGATTACACATGAGAGCCATTCATGTTGTTAAGGTCCATTGGAGGCATCGTCCAGTCGAGGAGGCTACCTGGGTGACCGAGCAGGAGATGCGAGAGCAGTTTCTCGGCTTGTTTAAGCCTTCAGGTACTTCTTGACCATTACTTTCGCGGACGAAAGTCCTTTTCAGTAGTGGATATTGTAATGACCCTTCTGGTCATTTCTGTGATTTGCCTTCTGTGGGTCGTTTAGAGCGTTCCTATAGCGACCCCAAGTCATTTATGACTTTCTGGGACTGACAGTTCGGTCACCTGGTCGTTCGTTTGGCTTTTGTGCGAGTTTTAGTTTTTTTGGAGCTTATGAACCTTGAACGATCATTTTCGATTAAAAGTTCAAGAAGATGACATCATAATCCAATTTTGACGTGTCCATCAGCTCTGGAAGGGTCATTTTAGGCTAGTAGCATGGTTGGCATGACTCCCGAGGTTTTCAGTGTGAGTCGATGCGATTTAGGCGTTTTTAACTTTAAGTTTAAGCCTAAGTTTGACTTTATTCAACATTCTGAGTAAACGCGCTCGGATGAGAATTCCGTCAGTGCGGTTAGCTCCGGAATGTCAAGTTTGGTCTAGATTGACCCTTCTTTTGTGTCCCGAGGTTTTCGATATTTTTCTGAGCCCTTTTATGGTTTTTGACTTAAAATGACATTTGGGTATGGGACCCACTTTTTGTCAAGATGACCTCGTATGGAAATTTCGACTGCGTCATTGAGTCCGGAATATCAAATTTGGTATGGTTGCATTACTCGTTTACGTGCACGGGGTTCCGAACGAGTTCGGAGCACCCCTTCGGAGTTTTTATGTTTTGGAAAAAAATTACAGAAATATCTGCTATAAATGCAGATATATCAGCCAACTTTTCCAAACTTAAAACCCTCATCTCTCTCTCATCTCTCAACCGATTTAGGTGATTTGAAGTGCGGGAGCTTCGTATATTCGGTGGCTTCGCTGTAGAGTTTTCAGAAGTTGTCGGGTGCGTGTAGTTCGAGGTAATTTCGTGATTAACCTGACTGTTGTACCCATTTTCGAGCCTTTGTTTTTGGCATTCTTGTTTTAGTCATATCTCACTCATTTTAGCTCGGTTTTGGGTGATTCGAAGTCCCACTTGTTGGGAATCATCGTGGCTACCTCGTAGAGTGTTCAGGAAGTGCTGGGAAATTTTTGATTTTTGTTAATTTCGAGTTTAGACTGTTGTTGTTTTCTTTTAAGTTGATTAAAGTGTGGTTTTCTTGCTTGTTGGGTTTTGCTGTGTTTTAAGCCTCGAATTGTGTTCCATTTTGGAACACAAGTTCGGGGCGCTGCTTAGGGTCTCTTGATGGAGTCAATTTCAGACAATTCGGTGCGAGTCCCATGATTTCCATTGTGACTCCAAAATTGACCCGTCTCCGTTTGTTGTGATTTTGGTGTCTAAACGACCGTACTAATTTTGTTATCCTATATTTGATAGAGTGACAGCGTTCAAGGGTCGTTCGGGAAGGAAAAGCTCCGGTAAAGTGATTTGGAGCGCGTGCGGTCAGCCTTAAAGTAGGCTACGAATTCCTTTCTTTTAAACTGAGCTTAATTGTGGAAAAGCATGTCGATTAGAGTGAATTGGGGGTGGGTACCAGTTTCCTACCTTACTTTGATTAGATACCTCATGTTAGGATTGATTGGCCATATTTGGGTATAGTATCATGTTAACCGGTTTAGTAGAGTTACATGCTTATGTGTTAAATGCTATGTGTTGCATGCCTTGTTCATCCTTAACCGTATGCATGATGTCCTTAGTCTAGGTTAAGCTAGCATTGCCTTAGACTTATGACCCGTGTGGGCTGGATAGCCTTGACTTTCTGCCAACGTCGTTCGGATGAGTTAGATCCTAATAGAGTGGAGTAGCAAACTTGAGTCTGATAGTTTGAGCCTTAGATTAGGCATTAGTAGTTGTTGTAGTAGTTGACGTTGTCTTTACGCCTTCTGATTAGTCTTATGCATACATGGTTTTGGTGATCAGAGTAGTGAAGGCCGAGCTTGACTTCCCACTTTATTGTCTCTGATTTGAGTTTACCTCAAATCTCAACGGAGTTATTCGCCATGGAGGAGCTCTTGCAAGATTCAGTACACTCATGACACTTACTGTGAAGAGAGTTTGTGCCACTCATCCTCGTAGCATCTCCCAAAGGGTACACTCATGACATTTATTGCAAGGAAGTGGCATCCATTCATTCACCTAAGAGCCAAAAAATAGATCACGTGAGTCCTCATCGAATATTATTTCTATAATATGATATGGTTAATTTTCTTGAAATGGATGTAAAACATTATTCCTTAAAATATGAATGTAAAACATCTATTCCTTATGTAATTTTGTAATCAATCAAATGATGAATGGTTTGTTTCAGTAATCTTTCTGGTATGTTTGTGTCAATACTATTGGAGAGTAAATAATAATTAAGCTTTGAGCATTAAACATGTGTAGAAATGGATTAAAATTAAGAATCTAAAAAAGGAATAACAATTGATTGAATTAAACTCATATTGTTGCAGTTTAAAACAGTCGTTTTAGTAATGAATGCAAGCAGGTGATATTTTCATCTCTTAAATTACATGAGCTCAAATCATTCATAGTATCCATTATTAAAGTGTTACATCACATGTTTTAAATATTGAGGGTTCGATAAGTATATTTAAGTTTCTAAATTTGATAGAAGTTCATTTATAGTAAAAAGGAAAACCAACTCTTTTCTTTTCTTTCTTTTACCGAACGTCTACAAAACTAAATGAAAGTACAAATTGTTGAATACATATAAACACTTGCGTGTTTGTGACTGGAAATTTTCTTTTTATCCTTTTTCTTCTCTTGAACCCTTCACTTGAAAGAAAATCAACTAGTCTATTTCAATTTCTGATCTACATTTGAAGCCATATGTCAATACAACTAAATATCAAACTTGCAGAAACAGCAAACCTTTTCACCCCTCCCAACTTTTCAACGACACTTCATCTTCTATCATGTTAGTATTTTCTTGGCTCTCTTGAAGCCACCTGAAGCACAACGTTATATATGGGTGATATTCATCCATTTTTTGTCCGAACTTGAGGCAAAGTACCTAAAATACAAATATATAGAACTTCAGCTATTTTCTTTGCTAATCTGTCATAGATAATGCTGCATATTTTAAATAGACAACATTTACTTTAAAATTTGAACAAGACAGGTATTCATAGGCCACATTAATAAACTTAACAAATAACACAAGCAAGCGAAGAATCTGGCCAGTTTCATGCTAAATAGTAACAGACATTTGCTTCCTCTTGCTGGTGAAGTCCAAATGATTAGAATTTTGTATTCCCCGAAGTTAATGAAATGCAATTCTTGGGAGTAAATTTTGGAGGTTTGAAACTTTGATCTTACCATGATCTTGCAAAAACATTTGATTAAGTTCTTTTGAAAAACTCAACTGAATTCTCTTGCTGCAACAAGAAATGATACTTCATCTGGAGACTCTGATTCATAATTAAGGCCTCAAGTCTCCTCATTTTGCTCGAGAACAGCAGCATAAAAAATTGCAAGTATCCTATAGAAAAGCAAAATGACATCTGGATTTGGTTCTTCCATCCAACATCCCTTAATAAGGCAGCTATCCTCAAAGCTGAACCCCATTTATTGCTAGTTTGAGGTTTCTTTCATCTTAGAGGTGGCGACTGTCTCTAATTGGACTGCTACATTTCCACCATCAGTTGTCTGTGAAGGTTTAATTATCTTTCCCACCCACGTCCGAATTTGAACTGGGGAAAACAAATTGTTGTCCACTCGGCCATGTCTCTGCCGACTGCTTTGTAGCTGCAAGTTCTACATTACTAGCACGTGTTCCATACTGAAGACCAGCAATAGAGCATTTCAGGAAGTCCATTCGATTGCACGTTAAAGTGCCAGTTTTGTCTGAGAGGATTGTATCAAGTTATCAATCTGCCCCAGCTCCTCATTTAAGTTTAAAGTACGAGCTTGAGCAAGAGTTCCTGTTTCATCATCATAGAGGGATCTGATAATTAACTAACCATACAAGACAAGTGCAGTGAGCAAATGCAGAAGACCAGACAACTCAGGCTCGCTTAGATCAGTTGAATTACTGGTATTGTCAAAAGGTTGCAGATACCACCATTTTGGCATGTAGAATTTTATATTTAATTCAAAGCCAACGGAACTAACACATGATATCAAGAGAAGGAGGCTAAAAAGGAGAAGGAGGCTGGATAGTAGTAAGAGCATGTTTGCATGGGCTTTTAAGCTGGTCAACTCACTTAAAAGTCAGTTTTTGACTTATTATAGTGTTTGGCAATTATCAAAGTGACTTATTTTAAGTCAAAAATGACTTATTTTAAGCCAAAAGCTAAAAGCTAGGTGAGGGGTGCTTTTCTTTTTTTTAACTTAAAAGCCCTTTTATGTTGACCAAGTATATTACCTTTTTGCCCTTAATTCTTTTATACAATTCCCAAATTGCCCATATTGAACTAACTCTAACTTCTTCTTTGTCTTCTTCTTCTTCTTCTTCTTCTTCTTCTTATTATTACTATATTATTATTATTATCAATATTATTATTATTATTATGTTTATTATTATTATTATTATTATGTTTATTATTATTATTTTATTATTATTATTATTCTTATTATTCTTATTATTATTATTCTTCTTATTATTATTATGCTTATTATTATTATTATTATGTTTATGTTTATTATTATGTTTATTATTATTATTATTATATTAATTATTATTATTATGTTTATTATTATTATTATTATGTATAATGTTTATTATTATTATTATTATTATTCTTATTCTTATTATTATGTTTATTATTATTATTATTATTCATTATTATTATGTTTATTATTATTAATTATTATATTTAATTATTATTCTTATTATTATTATTAATATTATTATTATTATTATGTTTTATTTTTTTAAGTATAAAACCTTAAATTAATCAACTTTTTATCATGTTAACAGCTTTAAGTGTATTTCAGACATTTTGATTAAAAAAAAAGTGTTTACCAACACTTATTTGCCAAACACATCAACAACTTTTTTTTCAACTGCAGCACTTTTATCCAAACACATAACTACTTATTTTAAAAATAAGTTCCAGCACTTTAAAAATTACTTTTTAAAAGTTACTTTTTTAAGTCAATCCAAACGGGCTCTAAATCACATGGTCAGTAAACTAACATATTTCCATGCCTTTACTCCAATCATTCACATTTGAGTATGTACAGAGAAAAGGAGAAGCGAGAATAAGTACATCAAATGACAAAAGAAATCCAAATACATCAACATTGACAAAAGCACCTTTGTTTGTGCTTTCCTTTTAAATTCCTCTTATAGGCTACAAGAGCATTTATTTCCCCTACTTTGACAGATACATCAGCCCTTTGCCTTGTAGCTCCTCTAATGATGGCAAATACTCAAATCTTCTACAGAGATAGTTGTTAAACCCATCCATAAATTGATGTAACAAAGGATATATTATTTCCTAAACCACAATAATAGTAAATTCTTATTCGTGCTTCGACGATAGCCTCGTTTGAATACAATAGAGATATTTTGGAACATAAATGATTCTTGTTAAACAACCAATTGAGGGTCCTCCATATTTTTATGAGATGATCTACATGTACCACACTATATGATAAAAGAATTTATCGAAAATAAAACTCTTTAGGCCCCATGCCACGAGGCCTTGAGTGCCTCAGGAATTGGAGGCCTCCAAGCCTGAAGTCCCCTTCCTTGACCACCCTTCGGTACCGAGGCCGACAAGAGGCCTTCAACCACGAGCTGAAAGGTAGTCCACCAAAGCCCCCCCCCAATTCGAGGTAGCATGCCTATAGTCCCCCGATGCCCGCCTCGAGGCTGCGTACCCCGAGGCCCCCCGCCC
>NW_006239601.1:166814-166938 GCF_000226075.1 Solanum tuberosum | reverse complement strand
GTGAGCCTTTCCCGAAGGACCCCTACCCCGGGGATCCGTTTCCCCTACCCCAATCATTCTCGAGGCGCTGTGCCTCGATGACCCCATTCCATACCTCCTACCCCTATCCCCGAGGTGTCGTTCC
>NW_006239601.1:160535-166632 GCF_000226075.1 Solanum tuberosum | reverse complement strand
TCTGCCCCCTTCTCCCCACCCTTACCCCGGGGAGTCGTTCCCCTTACCCTGGGGCGTCATGCCCCACTACTCCGCCCTCCATCCCCGGGGCGTCATGTCCCCCCCATCCCCGGGGAGCCATACCCCGAGGACACCCCAACCCCCCACTAATGTTTATATTCAAATACAAAGCCCATTAAAATGAACAAAATGCAAGTATTCAAAAAATTAAACAAGAGTAAAAAGAATAAAATACAAGTATTCAAAAAATGAAACAAGATTCTTCTTGTTTCTCCTATTAAGAAGAATAAAATACAAGTATTCAAAAAAGCAAACAAGAGTAACATATATGTTCTACTATTTGTTCTTGTTTCTCTTATTAAAAAGAATAAAATACAAGTATCCAATAAAATCAAACAAGATTATTCTTGTTTCTCCTATTAAAAAGAATAAAATGCAAGTATTCTAAAAATCAAATAAGATTCTTCTTGTTTCTCCTATTAAAAAGAATAAAATACAAGCATTCAAAAAATCAAACAAGACATGTCTCTTTTAATGTTTCTTCTTGTTCCTCCTATTAAAAAGAATAAAATACAAGTATTCAAAAAATCAACAAGAGTTGCCCTTCTTCTCTTTGTACTTCGTGTAACTCTTTGAAGTATTAGTTTTTTTCATTGTAAAGCTTCACCTAAAATCTTTATTGTTTTTTCATTTAATTAAGTTAATCTAAGTATTCAAAGTTACAATTAATCAAAACAAAATAACTAAATACAATCTAATAATCAAGAGAGAGATAGAATGAGTTTGGGCCATTCGGGATTTAACTTCCAGAAATATTGGGCTAGTTTTATTTCCCTTTTTAGTTTCATTTGAAAAGCTTCTGTTGATTTGGGCCTCTTTTCAGTTGTATATGGATCAAGCAAATTATTGAAGAAGTAACCGGAATCCTGCTCCCCATTGACTTCACTGAGAGTTTAGACGTACCTGAAGATGCAAGTAGCTGCACATGTATATTTGTCATACGAAAATCAGATTATCAACTGCTTCATAAAACAACAAAAAGATATGCATTGCTCAATTGTAACTTTTTTATTACCATTCGAATATTTGCTGCTGAAGCAGCACTCAATTTCTTATCAAGTCCCTTCTTGGACCCCTGCTTTGCTAATGGCTTTCTTGAGTTTGTAAGATCAGTGAGAGCTTTCCTACCACCCTTGTCATGTACTTTAGCAAAGTTATATTTCGTCTCAGCAGTAAATTTGTCTTTGGTGGCATTAAGATATTTCCCGATGGAAATCACACTCGTGTAGTTTTTCTTTGATGCCTGAAGAGAAGAAGACTTTGCTGAGTTTGAGATGTCATTAAGTGTTTTTCTTCCACCAAGTCCTCCTCCTTTCTTCAGGGCTTTGTAAGTATCATTCTTTCCAAACAAAGAAGCACCTGTGAAAAATAATTTTTAGTGAACCAACAGAAGTATATCATAGCATTGTACTCTCAGGGTTATGTAATGAGGTTTCTACCATCAAAATCTATATTGATATTCTGATCTTGAAGCATAGCCATGTTTTCGTGTCCCAACAGAATTTGGATAAGATCCTGCACCATGTAAATGAGGTTATAACATGAAATGAGAGCAAAACATGATTGATCACATACAGAAAGTACAAGCGAAAACAACAAAGAATTGAGTGATGTAAGCATCAAAGAATTTTATGTTGCATTTTGATTCAGTGTGTCTATATTCTCTATTCAATCACTTAGAATAATATATGCAGTGGTAGCAAGAAACAGAATTATCAAAGATCAAAAAAGCTAGTAATTGCTTTCCAAGATAAGCAGTTCAAATTCTGCCCAAAGGGCATATGAAAAGAAAAGATTCTCTATAATGTGGCACCAGCAATTGCCATCTTCAAGAGGGCAACTAAATACAGTTACAACACTATTGAAGACATAGTTTGTTTGCTTAAAATACCAGATCATCTAGTTTTGCAACAAAGAAAAGAAAATTATATACAAGAATCAAAGCTTAAATAACATGACTTTATCCATGTACTATGAGTTTGTAAAATATATTTGATAGAATGATTCAATATGTATAAACTCTATACCATTTACTTTGCAGTAATAGCAAGAAACATAACTATCAATCCCGGAAAGAGGGTAAGAAGAAGATGCCCAAATATAATGTCAAACAGGGAGTCATTTGGCCATAACGTTTTTATTCACTTTTTTTTCCGATTGACCATGAAACTTCCAATTAAGCGGCATACATGTTGGAGTGTACTCTAGCAGGAGTTTCATGCAAAATGGCACTTAGAATCCTAAGTATGGTTTGTGTTTTTCCAGTCCCTGGTGGACCCTAGAGTAATGAACTTTGTTAAATACTTAACTCTATTAAAGTTCTAACTTTCTGGTTAAGAAGCATCAATGAGACTAGATTAACTTGAATATCAATCACTGCCTTTTTTAATTTTATACACTAATCTCTTTTTATGGTAATTTTGATACATTAAAGTATTTTTCACGGAATAAATAAAAACAAACAATTGAGCACTGAGCAGCTGCACTCGTCGTGGCTTTTCGAGATACATACATACATAAATCATAAAATAGTACACTTGAAAGAGCATTAAGAAAAGGCCTATTTTGTTTATACAACCTAAAAAATAAATGGAAAAGTCAAACTTGTATCAACACAAATGCCTGCAAAGAGAAATGTTGAATGAGAAAAATGTATGCTAAGTTTTACATGACTGAGAACTACTAATAGGTCATCAAGGGGGACAGAAGCACTGAGTAGTAAAGATTTCTTACAGGTTTACTGATGACTGCACCCCTAATGTAAGGCTGGTTAAGCATATTTAAGTATACCAACATTTCTCATAGCACTCATCGACTTAGTTATCACATTGTTGTACATTATATCTATTTCATTCACAAGTGGAACAGATACTAAAAGCTTCAAAGTGACTGATATAAGATTAGTGAACAGATCTTCTTCAGGCAATTTTTAGAATAATAGAAATTTCATGTTGTAAAAGCACAAAAGGAGCAGAGAAGTATCCTATAATTTGTAAATTCAACAATCAGGTAATGATATTCATCATAGCAACACCACAACAACTTGTGTGAGAAGAAATCTGTACATAAAAAATAGTGTATCGGTGTTTAGAATGCGCAACACAATCTCGTCGAGCGTAGAATTTGACGGAGCACAAACTAGAACACAAACACGATACTTCCGACTGGAATTGACTACTTCTAGTTTCTAGAAAATAAGTTTAGTGTAAGAGGGCGCAAATTTAAATCTCATATCATTATGATGGACAACATTAAACATACCAAGTCATTGCCAGATGTAGAGAAAAATCCATCATCCTCGTCTATTGGCATTTCTTGGTCTAGAGGATTAATCCCACCTAACCATGGAGATGTTTGTCCCCAGTGTTTGTATCTGCAAAGTTCAAATAGTTTACCCTACGAGATATTCAAAAGGAACAAGGTCTTAAAGAGATCTGGAAAAGGAATCCTTTCCACAATTCTGAACTTTGATTTTATACAGATTATGCATGTATCTCAAAAAAGCATTAGTAAAATATGGGAGACAAGTTGTCAATAACCAACAAATACACCTATAAACAGTATAGATCACACAGCCAATAAAATCCAAAAGAATACACCATTTTTCGCCCAGGTTCTCCATCCATCCAGAAAGAAGGAAGATTCAACTGCTAGAGTTGCTGGGTTATGGTTATTATATTACTTAAGTACTTAAGGTTTGTTTCAAGATCAGATCGCTACAATTCCCTTTAATCTAACAAGAAAAACCCTAGAATAACTCCATATGAAGAACCAAAAATCAAATTTAAATTCTGTTTTCAACTTGAACCCTAAAATAGAAGAAACCCAAATGTACAAGATTCAAAAATTTAACATAGTTCCATAGTAGTTAGATGGAAAAAATTATAATTTTTCTCAGGGATTAAAAACAGGATGATAGATAGCAGAAGAACACAAAAAACTCACAAAATAGAGAAATTTACAGCCTTCTTCGAAGAATTTGCACACAAGATTATCAAGCTTTCTTCTCAGTATGTTGGATGATTTCTCAAAACTATTTTGTGTTTTTTCGTCATAGTTTTGGAATTAAAAGAACAGCGAAAGTAAATATACAGGGACGATCGCTCCCAACGGTCATATTTCGCCACCTTTTACTAAATTGCCCTTCTTTTACCTGTTAATTACAAGAATGGTAACTAATTACAAGAATGGTAATTATGTGGTGTTTGGTATTGAAGAGAGATATTTTAACAACATAGTTTTTCTAATATTTGACATGGTAACTTTTAGGCTTCGCATTATTAGGGTCAGGCTATTAGATAATGGCTAAACACGTCTAAATCTATGTTGTTTAATCCTCTTCTCATTCATTACTTCTTTGGTCCGGCAAGTAGGAATGAGGGGAATTCTAATGTTGGCCACCGTTAAAAAGCATTCAAAACGAAATGATTAACAATACATGCATAAAAATCATTCACGAATCACTTTGTACATAAACTTACTTTAATAAGTCATCATGGTGCCCACAACCTTAGTTATGAAATTTAGCTACTCATTATCTCTAAGAACACAATCAAAATTTACTAAAATCAAAATCATTTAAGTATTCCCTCGTGTACATAAACTTACTTTAATAGTTGCATTCCCTCGTGTACGTATTTTATTCCTCAACCTCCTGTTTTTTCGTCTCCCTTGATTAAGGTTATCAACTTGATAGAGGTCAGAGTACACATGATTATAAGAATTTAGGCTATTACAAATTACAACTATCCCACTTAAGAATATCATGCTCCATTTTGCAAGCAAGGGTGTAGCTTAGAGAATAATGAAATGGGTGATAACTATAAGGTCTCGGATTCAAGAGACGAAACCACTAAGTGATTTCTTTTCATCTGTCCTAGCTAGCCTTGGTGGATAGAGTTACACGGTCCATGTTGCTGGTGGGAGGTATCCCTTGGAAATTAGATAGAGTGTGTGCAAGTTGGCCTGGACACCAGAATTATTTTACAAAAACAATATCAAGCTCTTTGTAATAGCGAATCAATATGCCAACTTATTATACAAGGTAACTTGACAGAAGGAGGAGACCTCTTCACAAGCAGGTTGTCTAAAACTACTAAATAATTTTTTCACCTCTTAAATTACATGAGCTCAAATAATTCAAATATTATCCATTCACTAGTGCTTTTAGGGGTCATTTGGTAGAAAGATTGATAATGCAGGGATTATTTTTTATCAAGTGTTTGGTTCATTATTTCCCATCTAATCTTGTGTATGCATGGTTTAAAACTCTACAAGAAGCTTCTTTCTAATTATATCCTTGAACTATTATAAGATATTTATTTCATGTATAGCTTCAGTGCATTCTATTGGCCAATATTACTCATCACATTATCCTCTCACATATGACTATTTCTAGAAATGAATTGTTAATAGTCCCCAATATTTGTATCGGATGGTTTTGACATTATTTAAGTGATACATCACATGATTTAAATACTGAGGGTTTGATAAGTATATTTAAGTTTCTAAATTTGATAGAAGTTCATTCATAGTAAAAAGGGAAAACCAACTATTTTATATTCTTTCTTATACCGAACGTCTACAAAACAAAAACCATTTAAAAGAAAGTACAAAATGTTGAATACATATAAACACTTGCATGTTTGTGACTGAAAATTTTCTTTTTATCCTTTTTCTTCTCTTGAACCCTTCACTTGAAAGAAAACCAACTAGTCTATTTCAATTTCTAATGTACATTTTGTCAATTTTCAGCTGAATGTCTCTCAAAGTGAGAGAGTCTTTCTATTATATAGAGAAAATAAAGATTACACATCCCTAAAGATCCGCCATTCCTATCCCTAAAGATCATCTATTCTATCTATACAAATCTGCCATTGAATCCCTCTAAATCTGCCTTGCTATCCCTCCAAATCAGCTATTCTATCACAATATTTATTCATATGATTCTACAACAAATGTATATGATCATGCTAATTTATATCACTATATAATTACATTAATATATACAATCATTTAGTTGTCTATCATGCTAACA
>NW_006239601.1:140799-156920 GCF_000226075.1 Solanum tuberosum | reverse complement strand
ATACCATGTCAATTTTCAGCTGAATGTCTCTCAAAGTGAGAGAGTCTTTCCATTATATAGAGAAAATAAAGATTACACATCCCTAAAGATCCGCCATTCCTATCCCTAAAGATCATCTATTCTATCTATACAAATCAGCCATTGAATCCCTCTAAATCTGCCTTGCTATCCCTCCAAATCAGCTATTCTATCACAATATTTATTCATATGATTCTACAACAAATGTATATGATCATGCTAATTTATATCACTATATAATTACATTAATATATACAATCATTTAGTTGTCTATCATGCTAACACATTTGAAGCCATATGTCAATACAACTAAATGTCAAACTTGCAGAAACAACAAACCTTTACGCCCCTCCCAACTTTCTAACGACACTTCCTCTTCTATCATGTTAGTATTTTCTTGGCTCTCTTGAAGCCACCTTAAGCACAACGTTATATATGGGTGATATTCATCAATTTTTTGTCCGAACTTGAGGCAAAGGACCTGAAATACAAATATATAGAACTTCAGACATTTTCTTTGTTAATCTATCATAGATAATGCTGCATAATTCAAATAGACAACATTTACTTTAAAATTTAAACAAGACAAGTAGTCATAGGAGGTCACATTAATAAACTTAACAAATAACACGAGCAAGGGAAGAATTTGGCCAGTTTCATGCTGAATAATAACCGACATTTGCTTTCTCTTGCTGGTGAAGTCCAAAGGATTAGAATTTTGCTTCTTTGATTGAGAAAAGTTGGACCAAGTGTGAAGAGTCAGAATATATCCTACTTACAGTGTTGCTTCCTCCATGGCCCTTCACCAAAATGTAAACTAATTCAGCCTCAATTTAAAGGATGAGACAACCTGGCAGCAAGGTTACAAGTCAAGTTACAGGACAAACTTTAACAAGTGAAGTTCCGTAGGTCATGACCCGCAGGACCCCTCAGAACCCATCCTCTGAAGTCGATTGACGGACTGACAGGATGGATCGTGGATCAATCCACGGATCGTCGATCAGTCCGTAGGTCGAGACCCTCAAGACCCCTCAGAACCCATCATCTGAAGTCGATCGGCGGACTTACAAGACGAATCGTTGATCAGTCCACGGATCGTTGATCAGTCCATGGATCATCGATCAGTCCGTAGGTCGAGACCCTCAGGACTCCCCAGAACCCATCCTATGAAGTCGATTGACGTACTGACATGACGGATTGTGAATCATTCCATGGACAGTCGATCAGTCCGTAGGTGGCTTCAGTAGATTTTAAGTCAGTGGTCATTTGGTCTTTTCCTCATGCGTTGGACCCCTAAACTACGTCATGTAACTCCTAAACTACGTAGTTTTGGTCAGTTTTAGCCTAATAAACTAATTAGAACCTAACCTAATCAATTATTCACCAAAAATTCATCAAACCTAGAGGAAAATAGAGGAAAAGGTCGAGCAACCCTAGTTAAAAAACGCAACGAGTTTTCATCAGTTCCAGCCCCGAAATAGAAAGAAATCTCCATGAATTTCGTCACCAGGTATGTGGGATTTCACTTAGTGGGTTTCTTTCGCCCATTAGGTCTCTAGATTTCAATCAGATTCTTGATTCCCTTGATATTATCTAGACCAAGGGTTTCTTGAATGTTAGAGATTGTTGGGTTTTAGCTGTTTGAATTATCCAAATCATATTATCATGTTGTTGCTTAAGTTCTTGCATGAAATTCAGAACCCTAGTGGTGTAGATTCGTTTAGTTCATGAATTACACTTGCTAGGTTAGTTTATTCAGTTATACATGCTCCAATTATGAATGTTTCATTATCAGTACATTAATGTTGCATTCTCATATTTGCATGTCAGTATTTTGAGCTATCCAGTATTGCAGAAATTCAGTCATAATGTGTTATTTACATAATTAATTGGGAGTAGCTTAATACCAAGTGGACTAGGGTCAGTCACCCTCAAGTCCCAGAACTGCGTGCCCCGTAGGTTGTAAGTCCCTTCTGTGGGCATCATTTTAGTGATCACGTCATTCATGCCTTTATACCTCTAGCAGGGTATATTGGGTCATCTTGATGGGGCGTATACATCGGACTACACATTTAGCTCATGTGGTTTTATGTCATTTAATAGTAGCTCCATTACCGTCAGTTTCTATTGCATTGACCATGTTATCAGTTACATACAGATTCTATTGCATTGACCATGTTACCAGTTACAGTCAGATTCTATTGCATTGACCATGTTATCAGTTACAGTCAGATTTCAGTCTCAGCAGTCATAAATTTGGTAATTGCTTTTAGTTAGTTCATATTCGGTATTCTCAGTATAGTATCATACTTATCTCTTATCATTACTCAAATATATGCTTTGGTTCAGTTATGTTTATTGTTCAGCTTTATTCTATCATGCATGCTCAGTACCCTTCAAGTACTGACGCATACTATGTGCTACATCTTCTCGTGATGTAGGTTCAGGTTCTCAACTTCCAGATCATGCGTAGATCAGTTCCCGATCTTCAGCTCAGCAGTATTAGCGGGGAGTCCTCATTCTCTGAGGATGATAAACATGTTTCCTTTGCTTTTAGTCTTTAGTTTCAGTTTTGCTAGATCTAGCTGGGGTATGTTTCAGCATTTCTAGTCAGTAGAGGCTTTATTTCAGACATAGTTAGATTCAGTTTTAGTATTTGAGTTTGACTTTTCAGTTGTTGTTGAACTCTCAGTTCTTACATATTCAGATAGTTTATAGGTATTCCCCGCACAGTATTTCCTTACTTCAGTTTATTTAGTATGCTTATGATATGCCCGCAGGGTTAGCTTGGGGTCACTCGTGATCATCGGTCCTGTGTCCGTGTCCTGGGGGTAGCCTCGGGGATTGACATATATCATGAGTTAAAGCCAAAATAGACATGAATAGCATTCAAGTTATGAGAGAACAGAAATCAACCCTATAGGATTAAGCTAACATGGATGAGAATCTATAACAATGAATCAAAAATGAAAGAGAAGACAGCCAAAATTACGAATAAGCAATGAAAAAACAAATTGTACAACCAGTGTACTCAAAATCACAACCAAACGAACATTTGTTCATTGTGAGCAAAACAAGACGGATAGATCAAGTCAACAAATTTAACGACTAACATCTAATACGCCATATATTATATAGATCACCAGAAAGAAAGGCTAAGCAGCTCATTCGAATAACGATACTTAAACACTGACTATATCAGAGGTAAATAACCAATCTAAATGCATGATTCCTCCAATAAAGAAAGCAACAACTAACTTCTAGGCTTATCATTCACTTAAACCACAAAACCATTCAACCCAAGAGGCTTCTTATACGAGTTTATAACGACATGATAGAAAGCTGAAGGAAGATCAATCAGAAGAGAGGAGAAAGTAACAATTTTGAAAGAAAACAAGAACTGAAATAATATAAAACAAACTAATATAAACAGAAGAGTTCGAAACCAAATATGATGCAGCTATGAAGGCCAGAAAATAAGAACAGTAACAAGTTAAGGTCGCGAAATCAGTTCAGAACATTTCAAACATCCACACACTTAAATGTTTCATACAGTCGAGAATTAAACATGTCAAAAAATTAGGAACAAGAGATTCATGAACTGAAATGAGTATTACCTTTTAGAGGGAAGGGAACTGAGACAATGAACCACGAGAGTTTTCCACGACCCTTGATTTCTAATACGAGAAGCGAAACCAGGAAACTCGAGTGAAATCTTGAACAGTAGTCTTCTGAACTTCGGATGTGAAGCGAAGGGGAATTATATAGGCGAGAAATTTTAGGTTAGAGTTTTAGTATGACGACTCTCAGATTATGAGGATGCATTGTTTAGACTTTTGTTGTTTATTATTTATTTATATGGAGATTTCTAATTTTGTTATTTTATTTCTATAATATCTTTAGATATTTAGATATTGCATGAGATAGATTGATCAATACATTATGTAAATTAGATTATGAGTTTGGAAATAAAATTTATTCCCACAAAAATAAAATAAAAAAGTCATTGAACTTGACATCTCCATTACCTCTTTAGTTCAAATATACAACCAATTATCTTGAATTAAATAAGCAATCACAAAAAGGGAAAAAGATAGAATAATTTACCTAATCACAAGATAATAAGAAAAATATACAATAGTTGTTCTTTTTTTCTGCCAAATGATTTGGAGGTTCTTTTAAGAGAAAGAAGGAAATGAGTGATGAAGCAAATGTGGGGTTCTAGAATTCCTCTTGCCCTCCCACTTCTTTTCTTCTTGGATGCGCAAGGAGGCAAGAGATATGTGAGTGAAAGAGTGATGTCATATCGTACCGCGACGTCGAGTATTAACACGAGACTCTTTGATTTTGGTGTTCATGCAAACAAAAGATAGGAAATAAAAAGTTAGAGAGGACGATTAATCTCTAATGATGTATATAAAGTAAGTAGATAATGCTAAAATGGTATACTACATTTCATTTTCCATAATAAAAAATAAAGCAATTCACGAGACTAATTACAACACGATGCATTTGAACACACAATAAGGGTGTGTTTGGTATGAAGGAAAATGTTTTCTTAGAAAATGTTTTTCTGGAAAACAAGTAGATTTTTTACTTATTTTCTCATGTTTGGTTGGTGAAGTAGAAAATATTTTATGGAAAAGATTTTTAGTGTCAAGGGTAGAGGTGAAAAAATAAAATTTTGAAGTTGAAAATATTTTTAAAAAACAAACTCAAATTATTATTTTTTTTTGGGGGGGGGGGAGGGTATTGGAGGGCTGGTTTGAGGGTAGGGATAAAAATAAATTGATTTTTTCAATAAAAAAAATTGTAATTTGAAGTTGGAAGAGAGTTTTGGAAAATGTTTTCCTAAGTTTTGAAGGGAAATCATTTTCCTTAAATTTGAGAAAAATGAGTTGATTTGGAAAAACATTTTCCAAAAATATTTAATCCAACCAAACATGAGAAAATTGTAAACATTTTCCGAAAAATATTTTCCTTCATACCAAACACACCCTAAATCATTTACCGCTTCAAAATAGATTTAATAATCTGAAACAAACCTTTTGTTTTTCCCTAAATGATTTGAAAATGTGAAATAACTATAGTCTCCTAAAATACAACTTTGTGGAATGAAAAAAAAAATAAGAAGAAACTTTAACTG
This sequence comes from Solanum tuberosum, assembly GCF_000226075.1. Lineage (NCBI taxonomy): Eukaryota > Viridiplantae > Streptophyta > Magnoliopsida > Solanales > Solanaceae > Solanum > Solanum tuberosum. The sequence continues at coordinate 151,756 of NW_006239601.1, read as the reverse complement.
AGTTATTGTGATATTCTAAGAATTAGAATTGTATTTATACGAAGAATACATAGTGTAGAAAATAAAATTAACTAATTAACTTGAACATGGTATTTTAAGTGCATGGTCTTTAATTCATAAATAAAGATTACTCAAAGGTCTACATTTTTCATGTTTAACAAACAATTTTTTTTTTGCTTAACATGTAACTTACGAGTAAGGATGGCAATTTGGATAGGGCAGGGCGGGGTGGGACGGGATAAAGCCTATGGGGGAAGGCGGGTCAAAAACTTCCAAAGCAGAATATTGCAACAGCAGAATTGAACATACAAATCAAAAAATAATGAGCAAAAATTGAAAAAGAGGGTAGGATAGGGCAAGGCTTAATAGGGAGTGCAGGGTAGGGAAAAAAAATTAAAATATTAAACAGGGTGAGGTAGGGTGAATTAAAATCTTAACGGATCTAAGACTTTCCCTACCCCACCCCGCCCCAATTGTCATCTCTACTTACGAGATAAAAATACCACAACAAATTTCAACAATTTGAGTTCGAAACATACATAATCTTCGCTATTCAAAAAGACTAGAAGAAACGGATTTTTGTCTATTTTTATCTTTACCAAGTCATTACTCTTAAGATAAATAAAACTTTCCACTATTTTACTCCATATTTAGCACATACTCGTAACAACAGCTATATGAATGCAAAAATAAAAGGGGTCAACTATAAATAAGAGAAGAGTGCTTACTTTGCCTTGGCACTTAAGGGATGAAAATGATGATTATCAATGGAGAAGGCCTCAAGTGACTTCATAGATACACTTAATATGTAAGAATTGAAGAGAATATTGAGAAATTTTTCCTTGTTTTTATTCACTGTAAAGCAACATATTTATACAACTACTGTGCAAGGAAAGAAAATAACAAACTATACAGCTGGCTAAACATCATTTGTCCAAAGAATAACTAATTCTATATTCTGTACAAAATATCCTGTGCAGGTGTAAGGCTAGGATTTATGCCAACACTTTCTGATCCAATGGATGAGATGGTGCCATCTGTCCTTCTAGAAGATATACATCTTCTTGTCTTCATTTCATTAGAATCAGATTCTACCGCTTCTCTGTTCATCTTGAATATCCCTTGTTCTTCATCCACGATGTTACTGCTAAATCCAAGACCCCCCTTCAAGTTGGAGGGGACTGAAGAGAGACCCAACTTGCAAAGACAACGAGAGTGGGAAGGACCAGACAAGGGTTTAGTAAAGATGTCGGCGAGCTGAGAAGAGGAAGGGACAAACTTTAAGGAAATTAAACCGGCGGAGAACTGTTGACGGACGAAGTGACAGTCAAGTTCGACGTGCTTCGTCCGTTCGTGGAAAACAGGGTTGCGGGTGATGTGAAGGGCAGCTTGACTGTCGGAATGGATGGGGATGGGTAGGGTAGGTGAGACGGAAAGATCTGTGAGAAGGCGGTGAAGCCAAGTCAATTCGGCGACAAGTCGCCGCATTGACTGGTATTCCGCTTCGGCAGAGGACAAAGACACAGAGATCTGCTTTTTAGACTTCCAGGAAATGGGAGAACCACCGATGCTTATAAAGAAACCACTGATAGACCGACGAGTGTCAATACACGATGCCCAATCGGCATCGCAAAAAGCAAGGAGAGAAAAGGAAGGAGTTGAAGAAAAGAACAGACCTTGGGCAGGGGATCGACGGAGACAGCGAACAACACGAAAGGCAGTAGTGAAATGGGGAACACGAGGATGCTGCATAAATTGGGAAAGATGTTGAACAGCGAAGCAAAGGTCTGGGTGAGTATGAGTCAAATAATTCAATTTACCCACAAGTCGGCGATAAGTAAAAGGGTCAGCAATGGGGTCGCCAGAATCAGAATAAAGCTTACAAGACGAATCCAATGGAGAAAAAGACGCTGGAAGGTGGTCACAATCATATTCAGAGAGCAGATCAAGAGTGAATTTCTGCTGACATAGGATGATACCTTGAGGTTCCCGAATGACCTCTAATCCAAGAAAATAATGTAAGTCGCTTAAATCCTTAATCTTAAATTCCTTATTCAAAAAATGTTTCTACTCTGCAAGCTCAGAAGGGTTGTTACCAGTGAGAATGATGTCGTCGACATATACGGCAACTATAGAAATAGAGTCTCCCACTAGTTTAAAAAACAAACTATTGTCATTGAGGGAAGAACTGAAACCCTTGAAGTTTAAAGCAGCTGTGAGACGAGAATACCATTCTCGAGATGCTTGGCGTAAGCCATACAGAAATTTGTTTAGCTTAAGGACATGATTAGGGCCAAGACTGTTCATACCAGGAGGGAACTTTATAAACACTTCCTCCTGTAAATTGCCATGCAAAAATGCATTGTTAACGTCCAGTTGAGTCAAAGTCCAACCTTTCTTAACAGCAACAGCAAGTAGACACCGAATAGTAGTCATTTTGACTACAGGGGAGTAAGTTTCATTAAAATCCACTCCTTCACGCTGAGTATCCCCTCTAACCACCAAACGAGCCTTTAGTCTTTCCACAGTCCCATCTGAGTGATGCTTGACCTTGTAAACCCACTTACAAGCAAGATCCCTCTTACCAACAGGAAGTTCAACTACTGTCCAAGTTTGATTAGCCTCTAGGGCATCAAACTCGGATGTCATGGCTTGTTGTCAACCAGGGTGTTCAGCTGCCTGAGAGAAGCTAACTGGTTCACTGATGTGAGAAATATATTCAAGTACCTGTTGATTAATAATAGAAAAGCAAAAACATGCAAGGTTGATGGAACAACAGGATCAATAAAATGTGAAGAGAGATCAGTTAGGACAACAGAATTGCACAAGTAATCATTTAGATAACTAGGAACTTTACTGGTCCTAGTGGATCTCCTAGGGGCAGAAGAAATGATAGAGGATGAGGGGGTGTCAGTTAAATCAGAAGCATCAGTAGAAATGATAGGTTCAGTAGGATGTGAAGGAGGATTTGAATGAGGAGAAATAGGGGGAGAAGTAGGAAGAACAGTACCATCAAATGGGTCTGGCGAAAAGGAAGAATGGGGAAAAAGATGTTGAGTGGAAGAACTAGAGGAAAAGGGAAAGATAGACTCATGAAAAGAAACATCTCTAGAGATAAGTATTTTTCTGGTAGATAGTTCGAGGAGTTTATATCATTTCTTGCCTTGAGGGTAGCCAATGAAAATACAAGAAGTGGCACGAAGAGCAAACTTGGGCCTATTATGTGATGGAGTAGATGCAAAACATAGACAACCAAAAGTTCTCAGAAAATCATATGAAGGAGGCTTCCCAAAAATAACTTGATATGGTGTCATACCCTTAAGAATAGAAGAGGGGAATCTATTTATCAAAAATGTGGCAGTAAGAAGACATTCACCCCAATAGCATATAGGTAACTCAAACTGATGTAAAAGGGCCCTAGATGTTTTCGAAAGATGTCTATGTTTCCTCTCAACGATGCCATTTTGTTGAGGTGTCCCAGTGCAAGAGGTTTGGTGAATTATCCCCTGTGAAGCAAGAAACTCAGAGGATACAGTACCACTCCCCAATTCTAGAGCATTGTCTGATCTAATAATTTTAACCTTGCAATTGAACTACCTATCAACTAGAGATAAAAATGCTTGAGCATAAAGAAAACATTACCCTTGGTGGAAAGAAGATAGGTCCAAGTACATCTACTAAAGTCATCCACAATAGTGAGAAAATACCTATAACCATCATGAGTAGATGACTTGTAAGGTCCCCAAGTGTCTATGTGAATTAGCTCAAACTTATGATTAGTTTTAAGAAAACTGTTGGGAAAGGGTAATTTAGATTGTCTAGCTATAGGACAAATATCACAAGGACAATCAACATTAGGCAAAGAAGAAAGGAAACTCATAGATTTCATTGAAGAAAAGGGTAAATGCCCCAATCTATTGTGCCATAGTCTTACATTAGAACTGAAATTTGAAGAAACTACATTACTAGAAGAAACTGCATTACATTCTGGAATTGAAAGACTAGAAAATAATCCTAAGCTATTCTTAGAACTACATTGAAGAGGAGAAACTGGTGACTGGAGGACATAAATGCCATTTCTAGCTTGACCAAGAACCTGAGGGGTCTTCACTAAAAGGTCCTGCATAAAACAGTGAATAGAAGAAAAACTTAGCAGACAGTGATGTTGTTTGCAAAATCTATTGACAGAAATCAAATTTATTTTGAATGAGGGAACAAACAAAACATCATGAATAATCATCTTGGATGAAAGGGAAACAGACCCCCCATGAGTAACCTTGACCTTAAAAGAATTAGGAAGACTGATAGTTAAGGGAGAGGGAAGAGGATGAATGCTGGAGAAGAATTTAGTGTCATAGGACATGTGCTCAGAGACACCAGAGTCAATGATCCAAGAATCAGTACTCACATAGGTAGAATAATCAACAGGGATATGAAAAATATTACCAGCACAGTGAACCATATTAGCTGCCACTTGTGAGATCAACTTCTCTCGGTCTCCAAGATCAGCATGCTTAAGCATTTGAAGTAAGTAATTAAGCTGCTGATGGGAGAATGGGTTCCCATCTACTTCAGCAAACACAGTGTGCTGAGCATTAGGAGTTCCCAAGACTTCATTGCTTTTGATTCCCACCTTGAATTTTGGACTCTTGGTGAACTGAAAATCAGCAGGAAATCCAATTATCCTGTAACACTTGTCAATAGAATGTCTTGGCTTCTTGCAATGAGAGCAAACCAAAATGTTCTTTTTTCCCTTGTACTCATAAGCTTGAGATTTGTTACCAAGAATAGGCTGCTGGACTGCTGAATAGGAGGATAAGTCAGCAGGAGACTGAGGATTGTAGTAGATCTCTTTCTGTTTCTCATATTGGATTAAGAGAGAGTAAGCCAGGTTCACACTAGGTAGTGGAGCAATCGTGATGATATTGCTTCTTACAGATCCATAGCTATCATTCAAACCCATTAGAAATTGAATGAGCCTCTCATCTTGTAGAGATTTCTGCCTCTTATTCTTTCCTCCACAAGTGCAGTTACATGTACAGATCATAGAACAGTGGAGAGCATCAAGCTCATCCCATAATAGCTTGATTTTAGTGAAGTAGCCTGCTATATCACTAGTACCCTGTACTAAATCACTGATCTCTTTTTGCAGGTGATAGAGTTTGGCACCATTAGACTGTCCAAATCTATCCTCAAGATCAGCCCAAAGGCTTTCAGCACTCTGTGAATACAGGACACTAGCTGCTATTTCCTTAGAGAGAGAATTCAACAACCAAGATGTCACCATGTCATTATAACGATTCCACAGCCTGAGGTTGATTGAACCAGCAGCAGGTGATTTGCAACTCCCATCTATGAAACCAAGCTTATTCTTGGCTGAGAGTGCAATGAGGAGAGCCCTCTTCCATCCTGCAAAACCATGACCATCAAAGATAGTGTTGACGAGGATCATGCCAGGAGAGTCTGAGGGATGAAGAAAAAATGGATCATTAGAATCCATAGTTGGAGATCCAGAAGCTATGACTGTCGCAGCAATGGGAGCTTCCTCAGTACTGGGCATTTTTTGGATCAAGGGAGAAGAATAAAAAAAATAGAATGAAGAGGAATAGGATCAAGAATTAACCTATTGCTTTGATACCATGTAAGAATTGAAGAGAATATTGAGAAATTTTTCCTTGTTTTTCTTCACTGTAAAGCAACATATTTATACAACTACTATGCAGGGAAAGAAAATAACAAACTATACAGCTGGCTAAACATCATTTGTCCAAAGAATAACTAATTCTATATTTTGTACAAAATATCCTGTGCAGGTGTAAGGCTAGGATTTATGCCAACACTTTCTGATCCAAAGGATGAGATGGTGCCATATGTCCTTCTACAAGATATACATCTTCTTGTCTTCATTTCATTTGAATCAGATTCTACCGCTTCTCTGTTCATCTTGAATATCCCTTGTTCTTCATCCACGATGTTACTGCTAAATCCAACATAATAAGCAGTTGTCATCTTCATCTTTGTGATCTTTGTCTTTATGCACCGTGAAGGACGCCATTATGTACTTCCAGGTTCATCAACAATCACCAAAAAACTTCCTTTTCCAAGGCAAACCAAACTGGGGTAGTTTGGCAGACCTTCTGGAATGTGAAATTTATCTTCAAGACTAGGTGATACAAACAAGGTTTGACAACCAATATCATATCCATACAAACGCAGGTTGATGGTGAACCAATAGAATGTATTGCCATCAAACATCCTGTCAAAATTCATGACAACATGACCTAGATGATTGGTGCGACTAAAAGCTTTGGTATTGCCATTAAGACAGAAATCAGGGGCGACCTTCACCGTTTGTTCACAAAAATTGAAATACACCTAAAACTTTTAAGTCCATCCTTAGTTAGGCAGATATTTGTTATTAAGGGTTTAGTTATGTAGAGATCACAATATTATAAATTAATTCTTATTTTTTTTAATTACAAAAATGTTTAGTGAGCTAATAATAATTATACTCATTAAAATAAGTAACTATCTAAATAATAATTAAAATTAAATAAATATGAATAGCTAAAAACAATAAAGTAAATAACAAATAATTAGCTATTGAATAAGGCACAAGTACCCCTAGATTATAACCAAAATTTTAGAGACATATCTCAACTAAACTAAGGTCCTATTACCTCCGATTTCATATTTTTGTAATTTTTTACACCTTTTTTACTTACATGGCATCCAAACATCTCCCACGCGCCTCAATTACATGGAGTCTGTCACGTAGGCCAAAAGTTATATAAAATTACAAAAAAAAATGAGTTCGGGGGTAATAAAACCTTGGTTTAGTTAAGGTGTGTCTCTGAATTTTGATCATAGTCTAGGAGTACTTATGTCCTATCCCAAAATAAATTAATACATGTTGGCATTTCATAGCGAGAAACTAAGTACAGAAATTAATTAAATTAACAAGGAAATAGCTACCCGCCACTGCCTTATCGATAAAGAAAATAATTAACAAGAAATTAAGCAAAGGAATTAAAAGTAATTAAGAAATTGACAAGACAAAAAATCCAAAGAAAAAAATTGATAGTGTTTTTTTACATGTATTAATTATTTGATTTGTTGTAAAATAAAATGCATTCAAAAGTAAATTGATAGGGGTAAATGTGAAATTTCTTATTTTAATATATGTATAGCTAATACCACATAACTTATTCCACCTTCTATTCCATATAAATTATACATATATTACCTCATAAGTTAGTAAATATTAGGGAAAAGGGTCTGAAAAATACTCCAACTTTGACCGAAATTGATGTTACGATACCAAACTTTATGGAGGACCTTTTACCCCCTACAATATTTAATAGTGTATTTTTAAAGGTATATATGTGCCCACGTGGACATGTTACTATTTATAATGATGCAATATTTATGATGTCCATGTGGACACATATATACCTTTAAAATACACTATTAAATAGTGCATGGGGGTAAAAGGTTATTTCCAAAGTTTGGTATTGTTACAATAATTTTGGTCAAAGTTCGGATATATTTCAAACTTTTTTCTCTAAATATTAATGATGTAGGATTACAAAAAGTGCAACCAAACATTATACAAAAATTAATATATGAATAACTTTTATACAATATTTGAAAACCTACCAACGGAACATTGTATAAATTAATGAAAGAATGACTTTTGTCCTACTTGCAAATCAAACCTGGAATAAAATGAATACATGAATAACAAATGTGTAGCTTAAACCAGCTACCAAACGAGTCCTATATATTTGACTCCAATTATCTACTAGGGAATTTCGTCAAGATTTTATTTCCGTTAATAAAGGTCAAGATTTCATTTCTGTTAATCGTTGTGGTACAATAATCGTTGACATTTAATAACATTGATCCATTATAAAATTGTATGATTTAAAAATATAAGTTAGCGTTCATAAAGTGATTTGTATATATTGGTTCAGTTCAAGCTTCAATTGAATTTTTGAAACTGTAACATTTTCTTAATTTGTGTGTGTATATATATATATATATTTGAAATTGGTGAGATCATAGTTTAAGAGTAAAGTGATATAAGAGAATGAATCGATTATCTATTAGCTTGTGTTGTACGGTCTATAAAAGTTATACCCAACTGATACAGAGAGTCCTAATATACACGAAGTCTATATATAATAACTATAGGAGATAAAATAGGATTAATAAAGTGATTGAGATAAACTATAATTCTAGAAACTGGAAAAACATTAAAACTAAAATAAGCTGATAAACAGAAAAGAAATTATTTAATCGTTATTACGCCCTCGCAAATTGCCCCAATGCAGTCCCCCTTACGGGATCATATGAAATTATTTTCAAATAGAATATAAATATTTTGTCTTATTATGTTAGTAAAGAAAACGTACTACTATCCACAGGAGCTAATTGTCATATGCATTTCCCATTTTGTTTGATCTTCTTACTTGCTGTCGATCTGATTGTGAATCTTCTTATTGTTTCAACATAAAAAAAAAGATATGAGCAGTTTATAAGTTTCTAATTTGAACGTTATGAAGCAAATAGAAGACAAAAATGATCACAAAAAAACTGATATTATTATAAATCTCATAAAAACTGCACATACAAACACAAGTAAAAATTTGATCACCAGCCATTTGAAGCTAACAAACTACACTTTCTCTTCTCGTTTTTTATATACTCCCTCAATCCCAATTTATATGACATAGTTCTAATTTCGAGAGTCAATACTTCACTTTGTGATGTTGTAGATGGTTGAAGAATCTTTATATTCGATAAGATGCTTGAAAAGAAACACGATGATTGAAGAATATGTAAATTTGATAATAGGCTTAAGAAGTGATTCATGTAAATAGAAAAATATTACTATTTAAAGATGAAACTAAGTAGACAACATAATGAAAAAGAAAAGTAAATGCACAACTGAACCAACAAACAAAAGTAAAAATTTAACAGACTAGTTTTGATCCCAAAAAAATTAGTACTAGCATTTTAGAATAGTCTCTTCCAAATAGGGTGTTGCATCCACACTCTTTCGACCATGGAATCAATCGGAACTCCCTTCGTTTCAGGCAAGAAGAAGAAGACGAATAATCCCATGACAACGATCCATCCGGAGAAAAAGAAGAAAATGTAGGCTTTCATAGTGCAAAGCATAGTCGAGAAAAGTTGTGCAATGATAGAAGTGAAGAGCATGTTTGTGCTGACTGCGAAAGCAAAACCAGTTGTCCTTGTTTCCAATGGGAGTGTCTCACTAGGAATTAACCAACCAAGAGGTCCCCATGACCACGCGAACGACATTGCACGAGAAACACCACTATTATTGCAAGTGTCCTATCCAATGTTCCCGTCTCAGACAAACTAGTTACCAAAATTGCTCCGATTGTCAATTGAGAAATTAACATTTGGCAACAAGCTTGGAGGAGCAGTTTTCTCCTTCCAACCTTGTCAACAAGGTAGATCGAAATGAATGTGCTGCCAACATTAACAATTCCAGTAATAACAGAGGACAGAAGCGAGGCATTAGCCTTGAAACCCATAGTCTGAAACAGAACAGGCGCGTAAAACATAATGGCATTGATTCTAGTAAATTGCTGAAAGATTTGCAACAACACACCAATCACAAGTGGCGGAATGCTAGCAGGCTTCAGTAAGTTCTTCAACGAATGCTTAACTTGCTTGGCTTGTTCACACGCTGCCACGATTTCTTTATACTAAGCTTCAACATCACTGACACCCCTAATCTTCATCAGCGAGACCTTCCCATGTTCCTCATTGCCACGCTCAACTAGACTCGTAGGGGTGTCAGTGTTGGGTTTAGCAAGGTGTGAATGGGAAATAAAAAAGAGAAAATGGAAAGAGGAAGAACCAATGAAAGTCATTGCAAAGTGCAAATGAAAAGTCATTTTTACCATATTGGTAGAAGAAAGGAAATTGTTGTCCTTATATTAGGAAACACTTTCTTTAGTTCTTAAAAGGTTAAGAAGAAGGTGCCCCTCGCGCCGTCGTCGTCGCTCGCTCGGCTTCGGCTTCGGCTTCGGATTTGGCAAATGATTTGATTGATAATATTTTTGGACAAAATTTATTTAATCAATCTTGTTAATTCATTTCTTTTCTCTTATAAATTAATTCAGAATGTTAGTTAAATAACAAAATTAATTTGGCGCAACAGAATTTATTTGAAATTCATAAGCAACGGAAATAATGTTTCGAAAAGTCGTTATTTTTCCCAAAAGACACAACTTTCCGAAAAAATGGGTCTGAACAGAATTGTCTAAACAGACGCATTCCTTGTTGTAAATGGCTATAAATAGAGATGTTTTTTCCAGTTTTAAACACTGAATATTTTTCCTCTCTACATACATTTTCCTACATAAACAAAATTGTCAATCGATTGAGTTTGTGTGTGCTCTTATTATTATTCTTGCGTTCGCTGAAGTTATTGAAGTTTGAGTTACCGCTACTTCTTTAACAGGTTAATCTGTTTTATCTTGGAAGGAATTAATCTGCAACCTCGGGTACAGTGAGGGGATTAAATTTCTTAAGGAAACACAGTAGTTTCTGTGGACTCGGATTAAATCATTCTGTCTATTTCATCTACTTTCTGTTTCTGTATTTTTGGACTAACCTGAATACAGGAGATAACAATCTTAAGAAATTTAATAGTTTTTGTATTTGAGGTTTCTGGAGATTAAAACCTTTATGGTTTTCTCCTCTGTTTGAATTTTTAAAATTCATTCAATTAACGATTAAAAGAACATAAAAACATTATCGTTAAATCAGAAATAGTCTGTGTAAGGATTTATTCTTTACTGGTAGTATTTCACATACTAAATTGTCTGCCATTTGTGGCAAAAAAATGAATAATTCAAGTCAAGTAAATGATGGAACAATAACTGCTGCAACAACATCGTTTGCACACAATTGT
>NW_006239601.1:139997-140264 GCF_000226075.1 Solanum tuberosum | reverse complement strand
AAGTTACCTCCATTGTGGAAGGACTTCAAAAACTACTTGAAACATAAACGCAATGAGATGACTGTTGAAGATCTCATGGTAAGGCTGAGAATCAAAGAGGACAACGAGGCCGCAGAAAGGAGGTCACGTGGTAATTCAGCAATAACTGGAGTACATATTGTTGAAGAAGATCCCACAAAATCAAAGAAAAGAAAGAAAGCATCTGGTCCAAAGAGCAATCCTCCTAAGAAGAAATTCAATGGAAGCTGCTTCAATTGTGGCAAACGT
>NW_006239601.1:137156-137304 GCF_000226075.1 Solanum tuberosum | reverse complement strand
AGAGATCCCAAGATCTAGGTTCAAGGAGATCAAACAAACTCATAAATGACGGTTCAACATTGTCAAAACATATTTGATGGTCCATTCTCATAATGAGACAATGTTCAGTAACCAGGATAAAGGCATAAGGACTTTTTAATGGTTTCTA
>NW_006239601.1:136395-136468 GCF_000226075.1 Solanum tuberosum | reverse complement strand
GGCCTCGGCTTCGGCTTCGGCTTCGGCTTCGGCTTCGACTTCGGCTTCGGCTTCGGCGTCGGCTTCGGCTTTG
>NW_006239601.1:134414-136345 GCF_000226075.1 Solanum tuberosum | reverse complement strand
GGATTTGGCAAATGATTTGATTGATAATATTTTTTGGACAAAATTTATTTAATCAATCTTGTTAAATCATTTCCTTTCTCTTATAAATTAATTCATATGGAAAAAATGGGTCTGAACAGACGCATTCCTTGCTACAAATGGCTATAAATAAGAGGTTTTTTTTGTTTTGTCAAACACTGAAAATTTTTCCTCTTTGCATACATTTTCTTACATAAATAAAATTGTCGATCGACTGAGTCTGTGTGTGCTCTTGTTGATGTTCTTGCGTTTCGCTGAAGTTATTGAAGTTTGAGGTACCGCTACTTCTTTAACATGTTAATCCATTTTATCTTGGGAGGAATTAATCTGCAACCTCAGGTACAGTGAGGGGATTAAATTTCTTAAGGAAACACAGTAGTTTTTGTGGACTCGGATTAAAAATCATTCTATCTATTTCAATGTTTTTCTGTTTCTGTATTTTTGTCTAACCTGAATACAGGAGATAACAGTACGATCATCAGGATCTCAAGCCCAGTCTGAGTCAGAGAAAATAACTAATCTATAATCCTGTTTCTTGGCAATATTGATGCCAAAATGTGAAGTTTCACAAGATAGCGAGGAAGACGCTTAACTGCCTTCTAGTGACTTTGACTTGGTTAATGCATGAACTGAGAAAGTTTGCTAACAGCTAAAGCAATGTCTAGGTGAGTGAAAAAGAGGTACTCGCCTGTAAAGAGAACCATCAGTAGGATCATCTCTGTAAGAGGCAGTAAAAATTGTCATAAAAGTCATTGGTGTTGGAGAGACCCTCATAACGCTCAAATCACCCTCTAAGACCAATTAAAAGAATGAGTGATCGTAGTCGGTAAATTAAAAACCCAACAAAGAGTCAGGGTCGAACCCCACAAAGAATGGTATATCGTGGAGATTTTTTTATCGAGAGATTTGGAATTTAAATTAGCTCATTTGGAATAGTAAGAACAATTGTGTGGATGGTACCGCCAACTTAATATAAAGCTTTGTTGTCAATTATAGCAATTAAACTAAAATTTGAACAAAATCAAGAGTTAGCAAGCAATCTAGGGGTACGGGGATTGGATGTCAATGTCATATAGGAGTAAATATATTGCTCTATAGTAATGTGCATACAAGAATAGGCTAAGTCATCTTCAATGACGCTAATCATCTTTCGATCTCAAAGCATCTATGCCTAGAATCTCATTTCGGTCTCATCTAATGCCAATTCTAAACAACCCATTACCTTATTCTATTCCCTCTTTCAAGAATAGGGCAATTAGATCCAACTAATAACATTTTTCTCAATCAAGTCAAGGACATCAAACCTAAATTGCTAGTATTGAACTAATTACCCAGTCCAATTAATCTCGTTTGGTCATCAACCGAAGATCGGAAGTAGGAATTAAGTTTGCAACCTTAACCCTTAAGTAAACCCGCCTTGCAGAGCGCCAAGGACACCAAGTGTCCCCTTTCATTTCATACCTTCCCATGCATGTTCCTTGATATTGTACCTATGTTGTATGGTTATTTCCAACACTCTAAGGTACATTTAAACCTCCTGAACTCGTCCGTAACATGTGATCAAACACCTTGAATCCATAAATCCAATTCAAGGAGAGTTAGTTAGAAGTAAAGAGTTAAGTTCAAGAGTTAAGAAGTAAGTCAAGCAAGTTCTTAAAGTTGTTCAAGAGTTCTTATTGAACGTTTTAACTTCATTTTAAGACTCTAATTTCAAGTCAAGTAAAGAGCTTAGAGTTTCAAGTTAAGAAAGAGGTCTCAAATTTCAAGTTGAGTCAAGAGTTTAAAGTTGAGTTCGTTTCTCAAAAGTTATTAGGGAACTATGTATTCCCAAAGAAGTTTCTAAATGTTTTTACATTTGAGTAAGAAAGGGACTATGTTTCCAAAAGAGCCTTTGTGCTAGTTTTCAAGAAAAA
>NW_006239601.1:111775-133590 GCF_000226075.1 Solanum tuberosum | reverse complement strand
AGACAGTCAGTCAGTTAGTATTGAGTCTCTCATCTATGTATTTATGTAAATATTCTATTTTGAGACTCGAGCTGCCTTTTGGCATGTTATGCATCAGTTGGTTGTTTTATAACCTTTCATTGCATTGAGTTGTACTGTTGAGTTAAGTTTCCGCTGAGTTAAGAAAGCCAGGCCAAGGGTTCGCTTGGGGCCAGCAATGGTCTCCGGGTGCCGGTCCCGCCAAGGGTGTAGGCTCGGGGCGTGACAGAAAGGGAGAAAATTCAATGGAGGTTAGATTATCTCGATAAAATTTAGAAACAGAAATAAGATTGCTTTTTTTGGCAGGAGAACATAAAGTGCTAAGGAGTTTGAATTCATAGTCTGATGCACTTATGTTAACGTTATCGGTATGAGTAATTGGAATTGTGTTACCATTTCCCATTGATATCTCTTCGGGACCGTGGTCATCATGTAGGGTGTCTAAACTCTGATAATTAGAAGCAATGTGATGAGTCACCCCGCTATCAACTAACCAAGGGGCTTGATATTGATTGAAGCGACCAACAAAGTTAGCTCGGGTTTGCATATGGTTGTGCAACTGAGAACGACGGACTTTGGCTGAATGACCATGACAATCACAAAGTTGGCAATGAATATTGTTACATGGTTGTGATTGATTTCTTCATGGACGCCATGGCTATGAACACCAGGATTGATTGTTGGAAGCATTGTTACATTGACGCCTATTGTTGTTATTGGCATTGTTCTGAAGAGGAGTTATAGATGTTCATTGAGTTATGGCAGCAGTGATTATAGGTGGTTGTGGTTTCCTAGCCTCATCATGCTTGATAAAAAGCTCATGGTCAAGTAGATTTTCACAAAATTCTTCGTAAGAGATTGTGGAATTTCTTGCATGAATAGCGGCAAAAATTTGCGAAATTCTGATCCAAGTCCATTGAGAACTTTAACGATGAGTTCTGCATTAGATATTGGTGCTCCAAAAGTTGCAAATTCATCAAACAGTGATCTAACTTGATGGAGATAATAAACAGCAGGACGAGTATTTTTAGTAACACGGGCCAGTTGGTCACGAACTAACAATTCTTGTTTGAGACTTGTTTGCATATGCAATGTGAGAACATCCTAGGCGGCTTTGACAGTGGCATCAAGAGTTGGTTCAACAGAGGCTAAGATAGCATTTTGGATTAACTGATCTTGACAAAACCAAATAAGAAATGTAGGAATTTCAACATCCTGATTATTTTGAGAAGTCATCGGAGGGGGGACAAGAATGGATACATCTAGATGGCCATAGAGATTGTGACCATGCATAAGCATTGATACTTGAGCTTTCAACAGAGAGAAGTTATGGCTGCCAGCTAATTTGATGGAAACTGTGTGATAGGATTGAACTGAACAATCATAGCATTGTTGTTAGAATAAGAATTGATTACGAAAACGTTTGGGGCCATGCAATTGATGAAAGAATTAGTTATAGGAGAAGAGAGAATGTACTCATGAGACTTAGATATGCTCTGATACCATAAAGAGTAAAGCGATATAAGAGAATGAATTAATTATATATTAGCTTGTGTTGTGCGGTATATAAAAGGTATACCCAACTGATACGGAGAGTCCTAATATATACAAAGTCTATGCATAATAACTATAGGAGATAAAATAGAATTAATAAAGTGATTGAGATAACCTATAATTCTAGAAACTGGAAAAATAACTAAAACTAGAAAAAGTTGATAAACAAGAAAGAAAATATTTAGTCGTTATTAATAGTAAGTTTTAAGTACATACTTTTCATAATAGAAAAAATAATATTACGTTTTACAAGCATATTAAGAAACCATAAATAAGAAGATAATTTTTACTAATTCATCCTTTAAAAACTTCTTAGAAATTTTACAAACAAATGTGAAGACTTTCAAAAACAAATTGAAAGGGTAATATAATAATATTATAATTAATATTTTCTTGATTTAGTAAGGTAGACAACTAATATGGGACAATTATTTTTAATAAGATAATCAACTAATATGAGACGAAGGGAATATTATTTTTATCCATTGAACCACCCAATACAGGGGCGCTCCCACCATTATCCAAGGGGTGTCAAGCGATACCCTTTCGTCAGAAAATTACATTGTATATAGTGGTTAAATTTTGGTTTTATATATATTGACACAGCTTGGCATAAGTTAAAGATTTAGTCTAATGGTGAAGGTATTGTGAAAATATTTCATCCCCGTACTATAAAACGTTCCTCTATGTTTTTGTTTTCCAATGACATTGTGTTCTTCATTCTGTAGTACTCATAACAAAGAGTTTTGTGATACTTATCGTATCCTAATGAAATGCCCTGTTATGTTATGTCTTTTCCTTCTCTGTTTTGCCTATTTATTGATATTGTATTGTTCATGGCTATGGGTTCCCTAACGTTTGCTTAACATCTTGCATATGTTTACTATTTTATCTTTTCAATGATGTAAAAAGGGGGAATATTTTACATGTACGTTGAGGGTATTGGTGACAGGGAGAATATGGCAACAAGGGAACAAAGATAGGGGGAATGATAATGATATGAATGAATAATCACATGCAGAAGTTGTTTGTTTGTCATTATCAAAAAGGGGGAAATGTAGTATTGGTGTTTAAATGATTCTTACAAAGGGTGGGACATGTTCCTAGGTAGAATCTCCCTCATCCAAATCTGAATGGTGAACAACTGTAAAGTTGTCTTGTTAGCGGTTATATGAGAAGACAGTGTACTCCTCCAATGAGAATGGACGAGTTTAATTGTTTGTTCAATAAATGATACATCCTTGGTTCATTTATATATTCAATACAACAAACAACAAAGATTATTCATTCAAAAAGTGTGATATTTTTCTTTGAAGAACTCAAGCTTTAACACGCACACAACAAGGGACCTGATAGAGCTATCAAGGGCATCTTCTAAGTGTTGTTGTCTAAACGTTTGTAATGTGTTGAAATTGTAAGATTCATTTCTCATCTATAAAGAAATGCATCGAGTCATTTCTTTGTGTACCAAATACAGTAACACAATTAGAGTTAATTGTGTGTCTTATAAGTGAAGTTTATATTAATTACAGTTAGTTAATATAGTGGGCAATGGAGGCATTTCTTTGGCTCGGTTAAGTAATAGAGTTATTACTTGTAATGAGATTAAGAGTTTAATCTCGTGTGGTGTATTTGAAGTTTATATTCACTTATTGCTTGATATTAGTGAAAACAGTTGGAAATCCTGTAAGTATAAGTCATGGTTTTACTCCCTTATACAAGGAGGTTTCCACGTAAAAACTTCTTGCCTTTACTGTTCTTTGTAATTTCTTTTACTGCACTCCAGTATACCTTCTACCTGATACTATAGCACATTGTGAATTAGCACATCTCAACAATTGTTATCAGAGCTTAAACTTTCTATTTGACTAACGCCAAGAAAGGATCATGTGAAGATGGTTGCTCCACCAAGCTTCGAAGAAGGTCAGTCCACCACACGTCCCCCTCGCTTTAATGGACAGTACTATGGGTGATGGAAGACTAGAATGCATGAATATATCATGGCAGAAGACAATGAACTTTGGGGCATAATTTTTTATGGTCCTTATGTTCCTACTAAGGATGTTAAAGAAGGAGATCTGACTCGTGTGGTTCCTAAAAGCAGAAGGGAATATGAGGAAACTAATAGAAAAAAATTGAAAAAAAATATAAGGCTAAGAAACTTCTGGTTTGTGGGATTGGAGCTGATGAATACAACATAATCTCACCATCTGAAACAACTAAAGAAATATGGGATTGCTTGAAGATAGCCCACGAAGGAACTATCCAAGTGAAGGAATCAAAAGATGACATGATTACCACTCAGTATGAGAACGTCAGCATGAAAGAAGGAGAGACCATTCATGAGATGCACACCAAATTCACTTCTATTACCAATGAGCTTTGATGTCTTGGTGAGCCTATACATCCAAGAAATCAAGTTCGACATATCCTTCGAGTCCTTCTGAAGTCATGGGAGAGTAAGGTAATGTTATCACTAAATCTAGGGACCTAAAGAATCTCACCATGGACGAGTTGATTGGAATCTTAAAACTTATAAGCTAAACAAGCAACAAGTTCTTTCTAAAAGAGAAGGAAAGAAAACAAGTCCCTGGCACTGAAGGTTTCCCCAAGTGAACTATTAAAAGATGATGAAGAGATGGCCCACCTAACTAGAAGATTTTAGAAAATAGTCAAAAAACATGGAGGGTTTCAGAGAAAAGGAAACTCTAGTCGATCTGCAAATGTAAATGATCTTTGTCACAAGTGCGGAAAGCTAGGACGCTTTATGAGAGAGTGTCCAAATCACAAGCTAGAGTACAAAGATTATGGCAGAGGAGACAGAGAAAAGTGTAGGGACCATGTCCTGATAATGCAAGAAGAAAAGCAATTGTTGGTAAAGAAAGCCCATGTTGTATTGGGTAACTCCTCCAGTGACTCTGAGGAATCAGATTACCCTGAAGATATCTTTATGATGGTGGTCAAAGATGATGAGCATAAGTCATCATAAGGCATACTCCATATATATAGTCAATACTTAAACCTTCACATCACAAGAAACCACTTCATAAGTAACCTCCAAGTATACATGTGCAATGCATGGATAGGATCCCATAATCCCATACATGCTAAGTATCCCATTTGGTCATCATATTCATACTTACCATCTTAGGATCTCATCTTTAGCTTATTCTCATAACCAAGGAATCTCTCACCTTTATTCAATCATAGCATAACAAGGAAGGCAACTATAGCAAAATCCTATCTAAGCATATATCACATAAGAGAAACACTTCATGAGTCACCTTAGGGCAAGCTTGTTCCATGCATGAACAAGACCCCATAATCCTATCCATGCTAAGCTAGACACTTTAGGTTCTTAATTAATATTTATCATCTATTAACATCATAAAGACAAGGGGAATCACCTCTAGTCATGCATGTATTGGAGGGGCCTACCAAGCTACAATCCAAGCTAGTCATGCTCATGTTCATAAATGCAAGGGGAATCACCTCAAGGCATACATGTGTAGTTCATCATGAAGGACAAGGCAAATCACCTCAAGCCACACATATCATGGAATCATAAAGACAAGGGTAATCACCTCTAGTCATACATATCAATGAATCATAGGTATTCGCCTTCATGTTCAATATAATGGGATAATGTAGGTATTCGCCTTTACATCATCACATAAGGATCATAGGTAATCTCCTTCATGATCAACATAAAGGCTAATGGGTAATCATTGCTTTCTTTGGGATTCATACATACATAAAGGGTAATCACCTCACACTCCCCATATCATGACATGGGTAATCACCTTATGTTTAACTAATTAGGAATAAGGGAACTCACCTCACATTCCTATCATGTAAAGGTCTTTTAGGGGAATCACAACAAGCCTCATCACATTTCATAGTCCTAGGACTTAGATTCATTTTAGGTGAGAATAGACTTTCAACCTAAAATCATTCTATGTGAGAGAACTTTTCATATCATATCATATTCATGCATAATATCATATCTAGAATTCTACATTAGACATAGATTCCATCATGACTTAAGTGATTCTATCACTTCATACATTCATACATTCATTAGGTAGATTAAGTAGGTAAAGGCCTTCCACCATAATTCTATCCTTTAATCTTCTATTCTCATATAGACTTTACTCTCAAAGCCTTAACATACATAGTTCATCACATTGGCTTTACTCTCCAAAACCCTAGTGATCAACATTCATGACTACAAGCCTTACACTCAAATCTTTACTTCTTACAATCATCTTTCATACCTAGATTTCAAGGTATTCTAATCACATGCTTCATTATTAGGTGATTCTAGTCATACATCACCATAAAGGTTCAACTTTACTAATCAAGATCCATCATATATACCATAATCTAGTTCAATTCATGTTTACATGTTTCTATTCTTGAACAATTACTACTCATAACATCAATTCTAGAAGATCACCTATGAATCCTCAATTTCACCTTTCATGGCATAAACCCACATAATATCAATTTCATCAATTAGGCTAGGGTTAAACATGGAAAACACATAATATCATCATAATAACATAATTCAATACTAATTCAACCATAAACAATTACTATCCACTCAATTGGAATCATACTCAACACTACCCACTATGTAGGAAGAAACCCTAGCTAGAATTGGGGTTTATCTTCACAATTCGGGGAAATCTAGGGGGCTCTATGGATGGAAGAATCCATAGATGAATAAGCTAACATACCTTGATTCAAAGCCCTCACAAAAACTTGCAACAATGGAAGAATTTGACCTAGCTTTCTTCTCTTCTTCTTCTTCACTTTCTAGAGAGAGAATTTCTTGAAGGAATTGGGTTTGTTTTGGAGTCTTAAAAGAATGAATTAATTGATTTAGTTTAGGGGTCTGTTAGGTTTATATAGGTAGTCCAATTAATAATAAAATGACCCTACTTAATAACTAATTAATTCTAGAACCTTCCCCTAACCCCTAACTTAAAAACTTAACACTCAAAATTGCCCCCACCCACGAGACCCTGACCCACGGAACATGTGTGGGTCTACGGGGCATGTTGCACCTTCGTAGGTGGTGGCCTGCAACTCCTCAAATGGGGTCTTAATCCATGACCCCTTTCCATGGGGCGTGGGTCCACCTATGGGGCGTGAGTCCCAACCGTAGGTGGCCCTTTTTGGGCAGTTTTAGGGATTGTTTTGGGGTCCTCCTCAAGGACCCTCTTGGTTGGTCCTTTGGGGAGTAGTACCTTGACGTTTAACCCCTATACCCCTCATTCTAAGTACGGAAAGTCATTTTACGATTCTAACCCTCACGTCGAACTCTAAAACCTTCATGTAAAGCTTTAGAACTCTCTAGTTTAGCTTACTAGTTTTTGGAATGTTACAAATGATGGCTCTGAAGATTGATTATTTGCAACTTAAGGAAAATTCAGAAACCACTCTAAATGGGAAAATGAAGCATAGTGGTTTTGAGTTGGATCCGGAAGAAAACTTAAAGAAATCTGAGTTAAAACTAGATGTTCTAGAAAGAAAATCTCAGTTAGAAATGGATCTAGGTCAAGCTAAGGAGGAATTGAACAAATCTTTAAAATGTACCAACTCTTCAAAGATCCTTACAAACATGGCTAATCAGAGATACAATATTGGGAAGGGACTAGGATGTCGGAAGATAGAGTCTCCTTACAATCCTCACAGCAACTATGTGTCTATCTTTGATAACTTGTTGTGCACTCATTGTGGTAGAAATGGACATCTGAAAAGGACATGTAAATCTCTGAGGAAAGTCAAAGAGAACTTGGAGAAGTTCTCTAAACTAAAATATAAAAGGCACCTAGTCATACCTATCAATTCAATGAGAAAAAATTGTCTCCTTGGACCAGAAAGTTTCTTATCAAGCCCTTGTCTAGTTTTTGTGAACTCCGTCTCAAGTGGGTTCCTAAATCAAAAAATGTTTTTATCTGCAGAAGGGAGGAAGCAGTCAATTTTGGTTCATGGACAGCGGATGCTCCAAGCATACGACTAGAGAAATGCATCACTTCATCTCTTGAAGCACACCAAGGTGGTGGTGTGTCGTTTGGCAATGGTAAGAAAGGGTACATTCTTGGAATTGGAAAAATTGGAAAGTTTGCGGAGCATTCCATAGATGATGTTTACTATGTGAATGGTTTGAAGTATAATTTGCTCAGTGTTTCGCAGATCTGTGATAAGAGAAATGAAGTTAGATTTTTGTCCAACAAGTGTGTTATTACCAATCTCATCTCTCAGGAGGTGATATTAACTACAAAGAGGCTCAAGAATATGTATGTAGCAGACTTGGACTCAATAAAAGGAGATAATCTTACATGTCTCAATGTTCAAAGCGACAATGTTGATCTGTGGCACAGGAATCTTGGTCATATAAGTGCATCACTTCTGAATAAACTTGTCTCAAGAGACCTGGTCCTTGGTTTTGCCAAATTGAAATTTACAGATAATAAGGTTTGTGATGCATGTGTAAAAGGAAAGCAAACTAGATCCTCTTTCAAACAACAGAAAGGCATAACCAAAACCAGTCCATTGGAACTTCTTCATATGGATCCATGTGGTCCAGTAAAAATTCAGAGTAGAGGTGGAAAGAAGTACTATGTTCCTATGAGACAACCGAAGTGTTGATGATTTTTTCAAAAAGAATTCAAACAAAGCTGAATTGTAAAATTGTAGGGATCAGGTCGGACCATGGTACAGAGTTTGAAAATACTCAAATCAAAGGCTTTTGTGCTGAAGGAATCAATCACAAATTTTCTACTCCTAGAACTCCTCAGCAAACTAGGTAGTTGAGAGGAAAAATAGAACTCTGGTGAATAATGCAAGAACCATGATTATTGACTCAAATCTGGCAAAGAACTTTTGGGAAGAGGCAATGAACACGGCATGCTATGTAAACAATAGGTGCCTCATCAGATCCGTGCTAAAAAAGACACCTTATGAATTGCTGAACGGAAAAAGCCTAAACTCGGTTATCTTAAGGCTTTCGGATGAAAATGCTTTGTTCTTAACAATGGTAACGATGATCTTGGGAAGTTTGATCCAAAAAGTGATGAGGGAATTTTTGTGGGATACTCTTCAACAAGTAAAGCATACATAGTTTACAATAAAAGAACTATATGCATAGAGGAGAGTGTTTATCTCATTTTTGACGAATCTAGTGGAATAAACAATCTTGAAGATAGAAATGAAGCTGAACTTGAAGAGCTGCTGCAAATCCAGAGAGACAGTCTTGTGCAGGAAACCACTCATAAGGTTGATCCAAATGATGAAAAGAATTCAAATCCTAAAGAAGGACCAGGTCCGCTTAACTCTTCAGATACAATTGACAAAGAGGAAGCCAACGGAGAAAACTCTGAAGATGGAGAACTAGCTTTTGAACCTAACAAAGAAGATTCAAGGAAATTAGGATGGAAACATAAGTCATCCCATCCCATGGACAATCTTGTTTCACCTCTGGATTCTGGAATACACACTAGATCAAAAACAAGAAATCTAATTGCATTCTCAACATTCATATCCACGTTTGAACCCAAAAATATGAAGGAAGCTCTAAAGGATGCAAATTGGGTAAATTCAATGGAGGAGGAACTTCATCAGTTTGAGAGAAGCCGAGTCTGGCACCTGGTCCCTAGACTATTAAACAAAACCATAATAAGGACTAGGTGGGTCTACAAAAACTAGCTTTATGAGCATGGAATTATTACAAGAAACAAGTCAAGGTTGGTAGTGTAGGGGTATAATCAGGAGGAAGGGATCAATTACGATGAAACCTTTGCTCTAGTTGCTAAAATGGAAGCTATAAGGATTTTAATTGCATTTTCCACATACATGGAGTTCAAGTTGATTTAGATGGATATCAAAAGTTCATTTCTCAATGGGTATCTGAAAGAAGAGGTATATGTCAAATAGCCTCCAGGTTTTGAAGATGTTGGTCTGCCGAATCATATGTTGAAGCTGGATAAAGCCCTATATGGTCTGAAGCAGGCTCCAAGAGCGTGGTATGAGAGGTTGTCAAATTTTCTCCTTGAAAATGGATTCAAAGGAGGAAATATTGATAACACCTTATTTCTGAAATCAAGGGGGAAGGAACTTCTCATTGTACAAGTGTATGTTGATGACAAAACTTTTAGAGCTACGTCAGAATCATTATGCAATGAATTTGCCTCCTTGATGGGAAGTGAGTTTGAAATGACCATGATAGGCGAACTCACCTTCTCCTTAGGCTTGCAAATCAAGCAATCCACTCAGGGTACTTTTATCTGTCAAGAAAAGTATATCAAGGAACTTCTCAAGAAGTTCAATATGTTGGAGGCTAAAGAAACTGATACCCCCATGGGAATAAGTAATAAACTTGATAGTGATGAGGCAGGTATTGAAGTAAATGAGACGATGTATAGGTGAATCATTGGATCACTTCTCTATCTGACTGCAAGCAGATCGGATATTGTACTCAGTGTGGGAATGTGTGCAAAATTTCAGGCATCTCCAAAGGAATCTCACTTGAAGGCAGTAAAGCGCATTTTGAGATATCTAAAAGGAACTCAAGACCTGGTCTTATTCTATCCTTCAGGAGATTCTTGTTATCTGATTGGCTATGATAACGCTGACTATGCAGGTACCTGGTTGATAAGAAAGGCACCTTAAGAATGGCTTACTTTATGGGATCATCACTAATCTCATGGGGAATCAAGAAGCAAAACTCAGTGGCCTTGTCTACAGTTGAGGTTGAGTATGTGGCTGATGCATCATGTTATGCACAACTTCTGTGGATCAAGAAAAAACTTGAAGTATTTGGTGTTCTCTCAGATACGATCCCACTCATGTGTGACAACACAAGTGCGATGCATATGGCCAAAAATCATGTTCAACATAAAAGAACCAAGCACATTGATGTGAGACATCATTTTCTCAGAGATAATGTTGAAAAAGGAAATGTTGTTATGAAATTATACAAGAATAAAGATCAAATAGCTAACATCTTCACCAAGGCGTTGAACAAAGAGCACTTCATAAAGAATAGGATGAGTTTGGGGATGCTCAAGCTGAATTGATCCTTCAACAACTATGAAAGTGACCCGATCATTGATTATGCTCAAGGGGCAAGTATCTATGCTTGTTTGTTTTTGAAAACTGTGTGGGAAATCACCAATGTAACTTATTGCAGGTACACACTCATGGCACTCTAGCTAGAGGGAAGACTAAGTCATACTAATCAGGGCTATTTAAAGCAACGGACTAGGTACCTACTCAAGGTTAGTATCACCTCACTATGTTAAGTTATTACATAACAGTCATTTGCCACGTGTCATCTCTCCATTTTTTCCGTATAGAAACCTCTTTTCATTTCAAGTCCAAGGGTCACCTTTGTTCAGGGACCTGATTCAAGTGTTAAAAGACCCCAGAAACCCTTATTTCTTCAAAAAAAAGAAACACAAAACAATCCTTCTAAAAATCCTCTCTTGTGTTCATAAAAAATGGGGGTCTCTTCTTTCGAATACCCATTCTCTTTTCTATTCTCACAATGTCTAAGACATCCTCCTCTCCAAAGGATCTAATTTCCCCGGAGATTGAAAAACCTAGTTTTTTCCAATTCCTGAAGAACCCTCATATTCCACTCATGTGTGGGATGGGTGAAACTGGCGAGTCTAAAACACCTCAAATAGAAGTATTGGCGTCTCCCACGGTAGAAACCCTTTCTAATCTTCCTTCACCAACTAAGGCCCTTCCTTTTTCACACACTCTAGTTCTTTCTTCTCCAAGTGCCTCAAATTACTCTGAGGCACAATCTGTTATTAAACCCACCTTCTGATGATGTGCTTGTCTTAGAGTTAGATGTTACTTCACAACCTATCCATGTGTCCTCAGTAATGTCTGAAAGGTTGTTCGATGGTGATCTACCTGAAGAAAAAGGGACTGAATCAAACATTTTGGCTACAGGAGAGGAATCGGTTGTTCAATGCTTAACTACTTTGAAGGGAGATATGCATCATCCTTTCTCTGAAGTTGAGTGCAAATCACCTGATCCAGTCCTCAATAGGTCTGAACCCTTGTTTGACAAAACCCCTTAAATCGAGTCACAAATCGACTTAGTTCAGGAAGAGGTTGAAGAGGTTGAAGAAGATGAAGAAGCTCCTCTCACTTAAACGAACATGAAGTAGAGGAGAAAATACCCCTAAAGAAGTGAATGTTGAAAGAGAAATCTCAGGCGTTGACAAGGTTGTACAAGTATTAGAGGTGCCTAGTGAGGCAGTAACAAAACGTAATGACAAAGGAAAGGGAAAGCTCGTTGAATCCTCTTCTGCTAAGGTTGTTCTAAAGTATACTACCCGGGGATCACAAAAGAAACTAATGGGGGATGCAATGGAAGCGAACAAATCCCAAACGCTTCGCAACAGAAGGAAGATGAAAACTACCGTCTCTAAGGATGTTCAGATAGTGAATACCATAGATATATCGAAAGAGAGCATGGTTGTTGGGTCAAGTGAGATTGAATCAAAAGACATTGTAAGGGTTGTGGCTAAAATACCTAGAGAAGCAGAGGAGAAAAAAATAAGTTTCAAAGATCAAGAAAACCAGCAAGAGGAAGGAAGTAAATGAGGATCATGTAGAACAAATGACTGCATCCAAGTCCAAATCAACAGAGAGACCAGGTCTCTCTGTCAAAAAAGGTGAAGGGGATACGGTCTTGACTAAGGAGGAAAGAATTGAAGCCTTCAAAACCCAGAATATGTTGAATGGAAGAGTTTTTTATCCTGATATAATAAGCAAACCAGGTATGTGTTACCTAGTAGACTGTGTAACAGCACTGGGATCACTTGTTTGAATTGTATATGTTATACTTGTATGAGCTTGAAGTATGTGAATTTTTATTATAAAATGGAACTCCTACAATATGGAGGTATCAGGACACGAGTTCATGATGTGGACATTGACTTAAGTGAGGAAGTTCTGGGCATCATTTTGGATGTGCCTTGCAAAGTGATCAGGTCGTTGGAAGGTTGTAAGTCGTCTAAGGATTTTGTTCAGATGACGAAAAAATTTAGAGATCTTAAGTGTTCTGGAGTTCTTAAGAAGTATCTTAAGGGCGAATATCAGTTGAATTTTAAATTTGTCAACAAGGTACTGCTACCTAGAACTGAGAAAAGAACAGACGTCTTATTTGCAGATCTCTTTTTCATGGAATTGCTTGACACCTTTGAACCAATTAATCTTCCAGCAATCATGTTGGAACATATGCATAGAATCATGACCGTAAAAAATGGAAAAATGGGATCGCATGTGGATACTTATTGAACATGGTGTTCCACCACTTCAATGTGCCTCTTGGTAGAGGGGTGGCAGGAACCATCAAGCAAACTTTTTCCATGTCCACACTTATTGAGTGCAAGTGTGTAGAGGGAAAGATGAAAGCCATGTCTCAGGTCTCCGAACTTCTGGAGAAAGAAGAAGTGCTGAAATGAGAAATTGAGGACCTCACAAGTCTTCCAGAAAAAAAAAGAGTTAGAGATTACCAGACTTAGTGTTGTGCTTCAAAAGGAAAAGTCCTAGGGACCTGGTACCAGTGTTGATATGCAAGGGGGAACTTGACAACTTGAGAGCATAAAATGCAAAACTAACTCAGTCAAATGCCTCGTTGGACGAGGTAGTGAAGTCTCTCACCAAGTAGTTGCTACAGGAACACAATGAGGCAAATCATCGAATGACTATGCTTTTGCAGTACTTTCCTCCCCATCCTGCCCCATCCTAAAAAAGGTTCATCTATGTTATTGTTTTCCAGTGGCATTGTGTTCTTCGTTCTGTAGTACTCATAACAGATAGTTTTGTGATACTTGTCTTATCCTAATGAAATGCCATGTTATGTTATGTCTTTTTCTTCTCTGTTTTGCTTGTTTTTTCATGTACTGTGTTGCTTATGTCTATGGGTTCCCTAACGTTTGCTTAACATCTTGCATATGTATACTATTTTATCTTTTCAATGATGTCAAAAAAGGGAATATATTACATGTGCGTTGAGAGTATTGGTGACAGGGGAAATATGGCAACAAGGAATGGAGATAGGGGGAATGATAATGATATGAATAAATAATCACATGCAAGAACTATTTGTTTGTCGTCATCAAAAGGGGGAAATGTAGTATTAGTGTTATGATGATTCTCACAAAGGTTGGGACTTGGTCCAAGGTAGAATCACCCTCGTCCAAGTCTAAATGGTGAACAGCTATAAAGTTATCTTGTCAGCGGTTAGGTGAGAAGGACAATGTACTCCTCCAATGAGAATGGACGAGGTTGTTTGTTCAACGAATAATACATCCTTGGTTTATTGATACATCCAACACAACAAACAACAAAGATTTTTCTATCAAAAAGTGTGATATTTTTCTTTGAAGAACTCAAGCTTTAACACGCACACAGCAAGGGACATGATAAAGCTATCAGGGGCATCTTCTAAGTGTTTGTTGTCTAAACGCTTGTAATGTGTTGAAATTGTAAAATTCGTTTATCGTCTATAAGAAACGCATCGAGTCTTTGTGTCTTGTAAGTGAAGCCTATATTAATTAGAGTTAGTTAATATAGTGGGCAATGGACGCATTGCTTTGGTTCGGTTAAGTAATAGAGTTATTACTTTTAGTGAGATTAAGAGTTTAATCTCGTGTGGTGTATTTGATATATGTATTCACTTATTGCTTGATATTAGTGAAAATACTAGGAAATCCTGTGAGTACATGTTGTAGTTTTACTCCCTTGGGCAAGGAGGTTTCCACGTAAAAACTTCTTGCCTTTACTATTCTTCGTAATTTCTTTTACTGCATTCAAGTATACCTTCAACCCGGTACTATAGCACACTGTGAGTTAGTACATCTCAACAATATGTAATGTTTTTTGCTTTCAAGCGGGTAGTAAAGTTTTTACAATATATGCAAGTAATTAGTAATTTATAAATTACTAGCAATCAAACTAAAATGTCATTGGAAAATAATTAAAATAGGCTTTCAACTAATTTAATACACATGGTTTCTAAGAAGAGTCTCTTATGAGAAAAAATCAAGCCACGTCTTCTGCATACGTGAGTCGATTAGAGAAAAAGGTCCCCTAGTCCAATGTTGTAGGGTTCGTTGTATGATTTTGTAATCGTTTTCCGTTAATATGTTTTTCTTGGTGAATTGTTGCCTCATTATTAAAGTAAGACGTTGAGAATGTAGGTAAAACTTTTCTTTTTCTCATTTGGTGGGTATGTATTAGTACTAACCATTGTATTATTCCAGGTTCAACTCTGTCATTGATCAAATTATTGATATTCGTATCACAGAGTTTTATAATTTTCTTACGTGTTATAGCCCTTGCTAGAGAAAAGAAATCTGAGTTACAAAAATTTTCTCCTGTCACTTGAATATTTATTGTTCTTCTCATTCTTTTCTTTCGATAAAGCAGATAGACTATATGCATAGATAAATGAAGTTTGCATGATACAGGTGTTGTAGAAGTTGTCTTCACCTTTGTTTCTTGAATAACATGTATTTTGAAATATTGGTTCATCTTTCACATTGATGAGAATATGATCATGTTGTATCTGTAGATCATCAATGTGAATTTATGTTTTATTATTACTTGATGTTATGTAATCATGTATCTCACAATCATACGGTAAGGTCTGTGTACATCCTATCTTCCCAAGACCCCACTTGAGGTAGTACACTAGGCATGTCGTTGTTGCATTTCATAGTATTTTTCTCTATAAGAATGGCCATTAAATTTCTATTAGCTTAATCTTACCCAGCTAAAGACAAGGCTATGGAAAGATAATCTCAAAAATAGTGTATACCTGACTACAATGTATGATGTTACACACACATTCTTGCTATCTTAAGATAATTCAATCAGCTATATAATTGTTGTTTAAAAAGCTGCATCTTTTACCTATGCAATGTAATCATAGAAAATTCATAAGAATGTGTGTGCCATTTGATGGTTAACTCATTAAATATTTTTCTATAACAAATGTTGCAAACAAAAAAGGACGTTCTCCATGTTCTGTAAGATAGAGCAGAGCACAAATTATGTATAATTAATGTAAGTGAAGTTCCCTACAAGTTATTGACCATGATTATGTATCATTTTAAGCTTGGTGATAGTATTTGTTTTAGTTTTAAAAGAAGAAACTAAAGATGATCTTTGAAATAGGTCTTCGTACTTTATTATTTTGATTACGTTTATATCATATAAAAATAACAATTGAAAATTTTCAAGTATATATACTTTTGATATTTTTAAAAATTAATTTTTTAAAAATTAGTAAAAAGTAATTTTTATACCAATCGTGTGAAAATGTCCAGATTCAACAAAAATATGTATTAAAGTTCCCTAGTTTAGTAAATATAAGAGAATAAAAATTTTACATGAAAAGATTTATTATAATATATACAAGGTAAACTGTCAATTTTAAAGATATTAGAAATTAAATATTAATTGATTTCAAATTACTAAATATATATATTAAAAAAAAAAGGTAAATGACAATAAATAAATTAGTATACTAATATAATTTTTAGAATTTTTAATAACTTAGAAAATAACACAAGTAGTTTTAACAACTATAAAATCTTTCACGTTAAATTATTTGCAAGTTTACACTCCCAGGGAAAATACATATTTTAAAGATAATAGATTTTATTTCTAAAAAATTATTAATGCATACGTTCGATTGAATCGTTTTAGTGTGGCGTATGTAAATAAATTGTTTTTAAAATTCTAAGTTTTAGATAATCAAATAAGAAAAAAAATAATCTTCAACTCATAAATATTATAATAAATTGGGAGGCACAAGTACCCCCTAGACTATGACCGAAATCTCAGAGACACACCTTAACTGAACTAAGGTCCTATTACCTCCTGAAATCATTTTTTTGTAATTTATACACCTTTTGGCTTACGTGACACACTCTGTCACTCCTCATAGTTGAGGTGCGTGGGAGATGTTTGAATGTCACGTAAGTCAAAAAGGTGTAGAAAATTACAAAAAAAAAAATGGGTTTGGGGTGGTAGTTGGACCTTAGTTTAGTTAAGGTGTGTCTCTGAATTTCGATCATAGTCTAGGGGGTACTTGTGTCTTATCCCTAATAAATTTCTTTCTCGGGCACTTCTTTGGGTTCTCTATCGATGCGTGTATACCTATTTCGTGAAAATAGATTCAGATCAATGTATGTTTATCGCTAACTCTAGGAGAGCCTATATTTTGAGAGTCAACTGATTCATTATCTTTGGACCCAAGACTTAAGTAATAGCAATGTATTAGGAACTAAGGTACCTTTCACTCAAGAACAAGAAATGAAGTTATTAAGTTATATATGGTGCTACTTTTCATTCTATAGCTCTTATTTGGGTTCTCTATCTATACGTGTATGGCTTCGTCGAAGAAATGAAGAAAATCATAACAAATATACATACACATAAACCTAATTCCGGGGATGAAACATTCAAAAACGTATTTATGAGACTAATCTAAAACGAGTTCAGTTGGGATTTTTGAGGAAATAATTTTACCTTGAATTCAAACCTAATTGCATGTATTATTGTTCTTTATTATTTTGTCTTTCACTATCAGAAATAAAAAGAAAATTCATTGCGAAAGAGTAAAAAAATTGTGCTACAAAACCTGGTTTTTTTTCATTCATTTTTTACCAAACTAGTCATTGGGATAAATGAAACAGATCCTCACTTAAATAGTGTAAAACTTGCTAATTTTTTTCATGTGAAAACATTATTATTTTTCTCTTCTCGGCGACTCAATCAAAACATCTATGAAAATAACCACCAAATATTTTCCTGTGAAAAATTAGTAATTTCTTAGTAGTGTTTATCCTCCAAACAAATGAGTTTACAATGGACAAGGCTTTATTATAAATATTGATTCTAACAGGAAGGTTTTAACAAAGTTCTCTTTCAAAATATTGATTTCAATAGAAAGGTTTTAACCAAGTATTTGAAAGAATTATTTTTTTTTAGAATTTATTGATTTGATTTTTAAATCATGTTATCATATTGGTGGAATGTAGTCCTTTTGGGTTTAGATGAGTTGTCAATATCTCACGTAATCATTGAGCAACACTGGAGCAAAAATCACTAGAGGGGATCCCATTATATACATAATATAGAGCTTAATAAATAATAAGAGTCATTTAATAATAATTAAATATAATTTTAGAAAAATAGTAGTAAATGAAAATTTCATCTATTGTAAATTCGTTAAAAGAAGGATAAGAAGTTCAATCAACATTTCTAAAAACCTTAATAGTTTTAATATAATTAGTTTAGTATATTAAAGTACGTACCTCATTTGTCAACAAACAGTACAAAACAGAATTTGAACTCATCTACGAACTCATCGTCAAACCACTGCTAAATTTTTTTAGCCAATATTTTTTTTAATTATTACTTACTAATTTATCACTAAATAGAATTAGTGATGAATTTTACTGTTTAATTTTACTTTTCGAAATACTTTTAATGTATTTAAAATTTAAAATATTTTTAAAAAAAAGAACTCAAATTCAATGTTGAGATAAATCCTTGGGGAAATTGATATGGTATATATTATAGTTGCTTTAATTGATTCAAACAAGGAAAAAAATTATGAAGTAAGATTGTAATTGATTTAATGTATAAACATTAAAATTTCTTGTAGATCCAAATAAGAAAATATTTAATATGCAAAATTTCTGTTGACTTTAAATTTCAAAATATTTAGAAAAATTAAATTACATGTTTGATCAATATGAAATTTATATTTAAAAGGTATCACTTGATCCATGGTTAGTTTTCTTTTAAATTCGAAGTAAAAAATAAATCAATCTCTGATATTTAATAGAACAATCTTAAATAGTGAAGAAACATATCTCCAGCTAAAATAATCAACAATAACTCAAATGTTAGAAAATCGACATGTGATTAATTATATACAATTTGATCAAAAGATTAACTCAGTAATAAAATTAAACATCTACGTATGCATCATCAAATGTAGTAAATTTAACCTGAAAAATATAATATTTTTAGAACATAGTAAAATTAATGTATCTTCAATTAAATAATTGAGCAACCAAATTTTCTTAGGTTAAAATATACACATAAAAAAAAAAAGAGACGTAAAATTAGAAAATGTCAATGAATAAAATGAAAAAACACATAAAATTATTCATAGCTAATAAAAAAGAAAAAAGAAGATACTCATACTATCTTCACTCGATGGTCTATATGATCTAGGAAACATATAAATGTTAATGTCTTCTTCTTTTTGAATTTTTCATCCGATGATTTGTTCTTGTATGGATCTTGACTAAATTCGAATTTATATCAAAAAGTCCATATTAAGGGGAGATCGCTCCCTAACAAAAACGAATATGTATGCTGGAGAATTCAAATATGAGATTTCTGATTAAAAATAAAGAATACTTATCACTCCACCACAATTCTTATTGGTAAGATTAATATATCTATATATCATAACATATTACCGGGCCGTCTTAACCACTAGGCCACTAAAGCCATCGCTTGGGGCTCAATATTTTTTGGGACCCCCATTTTTAAAAAAAATTACTTATACATATTATTAAAAAAATTATATTAATTTTTTGAAGAAAAAAAATGTGTAAGAGATTTTATAGTTTTCTTGAAAAATTGTTATTGTTGATATTCTTAGTTCATAAGTATATGTAAATTGTTTTAATTATTATTAAATTTTATTCTATTTTAATATGTCAACTAGAAAACATGATTCCGATTTCGCAAAAAGAGAGAAAACTTGAAGAATTAAACAAATTTTAAAAAAGAGCCCTTGATAGATTTTTAACAAATAATAAAAATTTCGAATCAAAAAATATTGGAGGATGTTCTTCAAATGAACAAGTCACCAATAGAATTGAGTTGGATGATAATAATATCCAAGAAGAAAATCTAGAAGAAGTTGGTGAAAATATGACATGGTTTCGATATCAAGAACTCCTAAATAATTAAATAGTTGCATCCCTGGAAATATATATGATTCAAGTCAATGGAATAATGTAGAATTGTAGATACAAAATTGAGATATCTATTAGTAGAAAAGGGACCATTTAGAATGACTGATATAAATTTTCCACAAGATAAATACGTACGGCATTTTTCTACAACACACTATATTCAAAAATTCGTAAACGGAGAAAAGCATGAAAGAAAATGATTAATCTACTATAAAGATTTGAACAATTTTTTTTTGTTTTTGTTGTAAATTATTTAGCACAACTTCTACTAGTTGTAATAGTAAACTAGCTAGTGAAGGTAGTAATTAGTGGGAAAATCTTAGTATTAAGCTCAAAGTCCATGAAGTAAAGAATGAACATAGTATTGATAATATGAGCTCGTGTATTGATTTAGAAATGAGATTGCATTAAAAACAATTGATAAAGTTGTGCAAGAACAAATTGATAGAGATAAAGTGCAATGAAAAACATGTATTGTCAAGAATTATTGACGTGATCAAAACTCTAGGGAAAAATAATTTAGCATTTAGGGGAATAAATGGAAAGATCTATCAAGATTGTAATGGTAATTTTTAAAGTCTAATTGAAATGATTAATAAATTTGATCCAGCTATGCAAGAACATATTCGAAGAATAAGTATGGCGAAATTCATAGTCATTACCTCGGACATAATGTACAAAGTGAATTATTAAACTTATTGGCAAGTGAAGTTAAGAATAAAATTATTAAAGAGATTAAAGAAACAAAATACTTCTCAAAATATTAGGGCCTCTCTTTAAGGTTTGGCTTTAGGCCCCCGATCTTATTGAGTCGTCCCCTCAACATATAGAGAATCAACCATCAAATCAACTCTATAATCAATACGACTTGGCATATCAACAGTTTGTAGTCATAAATATTTTATATGAAAGACACATTAGAGTTTTACGAAAAATTAGAATCTTAGATAACAAAGAAAAACAAAATTACAAAACAAACAAAGAAAAAATAAATTAAACTAAAGATCCAGACTTCACGAACTTGACCAGTGACCACATATACATTGAAGTATGTATTTGTAATGAAATAGCTATCAAGAACTATTGAAGCTGAATATTAAACTTGAAGTGTTAACTTCAAGCATGTCATAAAATATGAGGCGGAACTAGGTGGGTGTTCGTGGATTCGGACGAATCCACTAGAGCTTGTTTTTTGTGTGTTTGTGTTAACTTGTGAACCCCCTAACAAAATCGGTTGACAGCTCAGTAGTAAGGAAGGACGGTGAAAATATTTTTTAACCTACTGTTGTTGTGGGTTCCAACCCCACAATCAACAAAAAAAAAATCTCTAGTTTTTTTTTTAAGAAAGCATGCTTTGCAATATTTTTTTCTTCTGTCCTAAAATTTAGAACCCCTAACTTTATTTCTATTTCAGGTTTAACAAATTTAAAATATTTGATATGTTATAAAACTAAACCAAAATAAGACAAGAAATATAGAAGATGAAAACAATAAAAATAGGGAGACAAGAGATGAGAGCTTTTCTCATTATTCCACCTCTTATAAAAATCACCAAATCTTCAAGTGTATACAATATGAATCATTATGCCTCTATTTATAGTGTAACATAGAGGCATACAAAAGGTTAGTCATAAACATGACATTAACATGAATATAATAGAGGAGGTTATGGAAGTGAAAGGTTACAAGAATAATTGTTATAAAGTTGGAGGTTATGGAGGTTATGGTTATCTTCATAATGGAGGAAAGTAATGGAGATAATGGGTGAGAGTAACTTCTTGGTGTAGTGGACATCCACACTATAATATTTTATAACACTCCCCCTTGAATGTCCATAGATAATATGCCTCATTAAAACCTTACTAGGGAAAAAAATACCTAGTGGGAAAAAAAATTCTAAGTGAAGGAAAAAGAGTACACATATCTTTTAATATGCTTTGAATGTTGCCTCGTTAAAAAACCTTACTAGGAAAATCCAATTGGGATAAAACCATTGTTAAGGAAAAGAGTACAACGCGTAGTTTTCTCCCCCTGATAAAATTTTTACTTAATATCTCGAAGACGATGCATTCCAATCTTATATCACAACTTCTCAAATATTGATGTTGGCAATCCTTAGTGAATAAGTTTACAAGATTATCACTTGAATGGGTCTTTGAACGTCAATCTCACCATTTTGTTGAAGATCATGTGTGA
>NW_006239601.1:103994-111431 GCF_000226075.1 Solanum tuberosum | reverse complement strand
TGTTGAGTCACTTGCTTTGTTAGTTTCTTGTCATAACTTGAATGATAATATGACAATCATTTCACATAACTTTCGTTTTGTATATCGAATAATCTTTTAGCATTTGCATAACCAACAATCTGTAAGTGCACCAATTGCACTAATACATGGCATTTTAAATCATTTTCATGAGATAAAAAAATTCTTTCTCTCTGTTAAGCAGTCTCAGAACCATTGGGTACTCAATGGAATTGCTTTAAGACCTTTTAAATCCTTCAAGATTTTCATATAACCTTCATCATCTAGTTAGACATAATAATCATTCATTATGCATATTCAAGTATTTCATCTATTGACAAACTGAAACAAGTCTCATTACATCCACCACTGGAGAATATATCTCCATTTAATAATGTCAGGATTTTTACAAAAATCCTTTATGCTCCGAGGCACAAACCGCACTTTATATCTTACGGTTTATACTTTCGCACAATGATTCATTTGTACCACACTGACATTATATTTTGATCCATGAACTATAATATCAAAAACATCACTTTTCTAAGTGAAACAAAATATACTTGAATAGTGTCAATCATTTATCTATCCACACAATATGACATATTCAAATTTAAGATCCTCGTAACCATTAGTAGAATTGAGTGTTACTTCATATCAAAGATACCGTCGACGATCATTTTGATATCGATTCCAATACGACATAACTTCTCGAGATCTTTTCATTTTTCATCATTTTCAAGTACATGAACCTTTGCCAAGGTTTTATAAAGTGTTATGTCATAGTGCTCTTTCAAAGCACTTACCTCATTATCATGACCATTTTGATAATTTGCTCATCTCCTTCCTCAAGGAGTTTTACGTTTGGAATCGATAAGTCTATCACGCTTCTGGCGTACCATAGACTCTGTCCTTCAAGGACTATTTATTGGAGCATTTGCAGTTTAATTAAAATATTGGGTCAGCAAATACATCTGGCAATTTATTTGAAACATTTTGCAAATGAATTATCTCTTGAGCTTCAAGTTCACATTTTTTTAACGAGGATCTAGATAATCCACCCCACACATAATTTTCAGCTACTAAACATATCTCCCCTAATATTAGGAAATCTAACATTTACCTCCAACCTCATTTGGGGATCCATCTTTGTGCGTGGTGGAGCAATAAAATCATATGTGCACTCATCAAATTTTTAGATGAAAATTAGTTGGTTCCTAACCCTGAACCAATTGTTATAGGAGAACCTTGTTGGCTTGATGCATACATGTTAAATAAACTCATCTCATACCAAATTTTTATTTCGAGTAGATTTGTTCTCATAATTAGTGGTCTAGCTATAATTGGAGGCAAATAATTTCTGCTAAACCAACCAGTATTATCAACATAAGTTTATAGTTTGGAACTGTGCTCTTAATTTAACAATTTGAGCAAAACAACCCTTTACAAAAAACCCAAATTTGTAAGTTGATACGAATGCACATGTGACCATACCATAGATGCATCTATTAAATCATAATAGTAAGCAGTCCACATGGCAGGTGAACGGGGCCATATTCACCTTTTTATATGTTCCAAATAATTTCAGGGGATACAATCTCAACCTTAGCTGGTACAATGATCATTTTATCATGAGAACAAGCAACACAAGAAAATTCTAAAAGAATCTTTTATTTCTTCAAGCATATATATAGTCACATGAATTCTCAATTTCTTTTGCATCACATTTGAATCGGAATGACCAATCGATTATGCCAACTGATATTTATTCTAGTAAACTTCTAGTTTACTTTTGCATGTGATTCCATCATCATGCCCATATTTGTCTACAACAAACAATGAGAAAAAATGGGTAATCTTACACGTAAATATTTATAACCCACTTTGGTTGTAGCAATTAGAAGATATTAAATCTTCCCATAATTTATAGTCTCAATATAATATTTTTTCTTTTCAATTCTTCCGAAACTTAAAAAGTTTCTTTTGAGACTTACTACAACCCCAACATTATGAACAATTTCATTCCTCCGGATAGTAACAAATTAGCCCTTTCGGAACTCTGAATTAATTTTGTGTACTACCACAAATGTCACAACACCATTCTTATGGTGACCATCTCCTTCAAGGAGAAAATTATTATTATTGGCATGGTTAAAATTATCGCATGCAAGACTTATTTCTTGACAACAAATGACAAATTTGTGTTGCCACACAACAATATTTATTTTGGTCATGTCCACAATCTTTATAAGAAAGAAATTATTTCTTTCTTTTGTCCTTCAATAGTTCATAATTTAACATACCACAATATTTGTGTAGTACTTAAAGTATATGACTAAATGACCATTTATGTCATAATATTTCTTTTCAATCTCTCAAACCTCCCGTAGAGGTGAGATGTGACATTTATCCAACAATACATGAACATGTTCTCATCCATAAGAACACAAGTCACATTTTCGATAAGAAATGGACCATAACCATTTGAACATGCTCCATAAGTTTTTATTAGAAACGCATTGTCATGGTTTCACATTTATCAAATTTATGTGACTCACCTCAACATCACTTTAAGAGGCCGTCAAATGTACCAAATGTACTACCACTTTGTATTCCTCTATTTTGATGGAGGAACTACATAACTTTTCAAATTGGATTGTACCAATTCAACAACAATGTGGCCAATAACTTTTCATACCACTTTAATGGATAAAAATTACCTTCACATTTTGAAGGATCATCTTAAGAATCCGTATTGTTCTTTCTTTTAATTATCATAATGACGATCATTAACATTTTACAACGCGTATATTCATACATTAAATCACTTGTAATCTTTTAGACATATTATACACTATTATCACATTCACATAAGAGAATGGAGCAAATCAATTGGGTGGATTTCATGACTTTTCACCAAAAGTTCATCATTTTGCCTTAGTCATCATCATACTATCACTATAGTGCATTAGGACTTAAACCCATGTCTTATCCATGTAAAGAAGCCTTAGTCCATAAATCAATGGGACTTGAACCCAACATATTATTATCATGACGCACCGAGACTTTAACTCGATATCTTATACACTTGGTGCGATGAAATTTGAATTCACCGTCTTACCCTCAATCAATGTCATAATAGGCCAAGTATACTTGAACTCGCCTTCAAACCCTTTTGTAATTTTATACATAAGTAAACTAATTCTTAACAAGACATGAAATATATTCATATCACTCCAATTCAAGTTTCATGAAAAGACACAAAGACTAGCCCATCCACCTTTAGATCCAAAAATATCCAATAGTTAGATTAAGAAAAAACAAATAAAAATGCATAAAATCTTAACTTACCCAATTTGCCATAAAAGTTGGTATGACTAATCTGCAACTCAATAAATCATTAAGGCTCAAATATTATAAAAATATAGATACGATGAATTGAAATTATGGATGTGAACCACTTAGATTCTGGATCATCTATAGATAATATGTAAATAATTAAATACATATGTTATCACTTAGTTACTAAAGTAATATTATAGTACATATTTTGTTGATCAAGAAACATACCAGTATATCACAAAGAGACCATTCGACCACTTCGGAAACAGAATTGCTCCATTCGTGAATATTCCCTAATTAAATTGTGATACCAACATTATAAGAGAATCGTGCTGATAACGTGTTATAAAACTAAAGTAAAATAAGACAAGAAATATATAAGATGAAAACAATAGATTTAGGGAGACAAGAGATGAGAGCTTTTCTCATTATTCCAATTCTTCAAGTGTTCACCAAATCTTCAAGTATATACAATATGAACTCTTATGCCTCTATTTATAGTGTAACATAGAGGCATACAAAAGGTTAGTCATAAACATGACATTAACATGAATATAATGGAGGGGGTTATGGAAGTGAAAGGTTACAAGAATAATTGTTATAAAGTTGGAGGTTATGGTTATCTTCATAATGAAGGAAAGTAATGAAGATAATGGGTGAGAGTAACTTTTTAGTGTAGTGGACATGCACACTATAATATTTTATAACATGATACATATTAAGGGATAATGTATAAGTACCTCCTAGAGATGATCGAAATCCTAATGGAATAAATGTCACCCTAAATGCTGACATGAAATACATAACCAAATGAGTAAATTTTGATGTATTACATGTGTTTCACTTTCTTTAAGCATTAAATATTTTTCTCATTAAAATTCCTCTTTCTCTTTCTTAATTTCCGATGTTGTTTTTGATTTTCGAGGACTTACATTCCTTTTAATGGCAAAATTTTATTAGCTGAATTAGGAGTTACGAGAAAGCACGCACATTGAGCGGAGCTGATGATCAGAAGTCTCCAACAACTCATTTGATTCAAATATGCTATGACATGTACCCTCTCCGTCTGGAAACGACACTAATTTCTTTTCAATAATGTATGCTTATTTCATGATTGCACTTTGATGATAAGTTGCAGAAGAATGAAGTTGCAGGAGAATAAAATGATTTCAATGAGAAGACTAGGTTTAGAAGATTAATGAATCTAATTACTTAAATGTAACTAGTAAAATAACCCGCGCCTCGCGCAAGAATTTAATATCATGGAATTTATAAAATAATACTTAAAACATATCAGTTACTAAAACTAAAACACTATATTATATTATATACAAGATTACATAGTAACAAACACTAATAATGTAAAGGAAGATGATAATTATAATATCTTATCATTTATCCTTCAATCAATCATCTTAAATTTGATTTTATAATTTATCCTTTTGCTTCCAAGAAGTGTTACTATTTGATATTTTTGGGGAATCAAATGAACATCAACCGAAGATATTAAATTTTCTAATAATAATTGTTGGTGAAGGAATAAATAAATTTTAAAAGACTGAAAAAAGTGAACAAATATTCTAATTTTAATGTGTAGAAAGTTCAGTCATACCGTTTGCTTTACATATATCATTTTAAAGTTTCTCATTTAAATGTATCATAAGTAATTATTAAAATGAAAAATTAAAGGGAGAATGTATCATATAAGACAATAATCCAACTTATTATATATACTTGAAAGAGAAAATATTACATAAAACTATTAAGTTTATTTGAGTGTTTTTTAAAAATCAACATACCATAGTGATGAAGTTCAATTTGAAACTACAATTTCAGTAGAAAAAACTTGCGTGAATACTCAATTAATGTGTGTTATTTAATTTATATTAACAATAACTTTACAGAAACATAAACAACAAAGTATAAAACAAACATACCAGGATCTGTAACAATAAAATGAAACACAAAGGAAAAAATCGATCCCATCGAATGCACAGTGTCCCCTTAAGGAAATTATTTCCCTCTAGTACCCCAGGTTTAAAGGAATAGATCCTCTCAGGATAGAACGATTCTATTCAGCAGTGTATTGATACAAAATTAATATTTAATTGTGCAAAAGAAGAAGAAATTCAGAATTTTCGTTATTTTAAAATGAGATGAAATCCCTCTATTTATAGAAAACAAAGGATAGTGTGAACAAATATTTATTGTGTCTTATCGGAAAGGTCACAACTCTTTGGAAAAGTTACAACCCTTCGGAAAGGGCGCAACCATTCATAAAAGTTACAACCCTTCGGAAAGATCACAACAATTCATAAAAGTCACAATTTTTCATAAAAGTCGCAACTCTTCATAAAAGTCACAACTTTTCATGAAAGGGGAATGCTAGTTTTGGAAATAAATAAATTTAAAAGGAAAGTCTTGCTTGTGGTCGCGCCACATAGGCGGGCCTAAGGTTCTCTTCTCACCGACTCAACCAAAAAATCTATGAAAATAATCACCAAATATTTTTTCGTGAAAAAATAGTAATTTTTTTAATAGTGTTTATCCTCCAAACAAATGAGTTTGCAATGGACAAGCCTTTATTATAAATATTGATTCCAACAGGAAGGTTTTAACAAAGTTTTCTTTCAAAATATTGATTTCAATAGAAAGGTTTTAACCAAGTCATTTGAAAGTGTGTGTTTTTTTAGAATTTATTGATTTGATTTTTAAATCATCTTATCTTATTGGTGGAATGTAGTCCTTTTGCGTTAGATGAGTTGTCAACATCTCAAGTAATCATTGAGCAACACTGAGCAAAAATCACTAGAGGGGGATCTCATTCCCTAAAGATTATGTATATAATACATAAGAGCTTAATAAATAATAAAGTCATTTAATAATAATTAAATATAATTTTAGAAAACTAGTAAATGACAATTTCATCTATTGTAAAATCGTTTAAAGAAGGATAAGACGTTCAATCAACATTTCTAAAAACCTTAATACTTTTAATTTAATTAGTTTAGTATATCAAAGTACGTACCTCATTTGTCAACAAACAGTACAAAGAAAATATTAAACTCATCTATGAATTCATCATCAAACCATTGCTAAAAAAATTTAGCCAATATTTTCTTTAATTATTAGTTACTAATTTATCACTAAATAGAGTTAGTGATGAATTTTACTGTTTAATTTTACTTTTCGAAATACTTTTAATGTATTCAAAATTTAAAATATTTTTTTTCAAAGAACTCAAATTCAATGTTGAGATAAATCCTCGGGGAAATTGATATGGTATATATTATAGTTACTCTAAATGATTCAAACAAGGGGAAAAAATTATGAAGTAAGATTTTAATTGATTTAATGTATAAACATTAAAATTTCCTGTAGATCCAAATAAGAAAATATTTAATATGCAAAATTTTTGTTGACTTTAAATTTCAAAATATTTAGAAAAATTAAATTACATGTTTGATCAATATGAAATATATATTTAAAAGGTATGATTTGATCAATGGTTAGTCTTCTTTTAAATTCGAAGAAAAAATAAATCAATCACTGATATTTAATAGAACAATCTTAAATAGCGAATAAATATATCTCCAGCTAAAATAATCAATAATAACCCAAATGTCAGAAAATCGATATGTGATTAATTATATACAATTTGATCAAAAGATTAAATCAGTAATAAAATTAAACATCTACGTATGCATCATCAAATGTAGTAAATTTAACTTGAAAATACAATATTTTTAGAACGTACTAAAATTAATGTATCTTCAATTAAATAATTGAGCAGCCAAATTTTCTTAGGTTAATGTCACGATCCAAAAATGGACGTGATGGCACTCGTCTTATCCCACTAAGACAAGTCAGCCTAAAACTCAACCATTACAATAAAATGCAGAAATTTTATAATCAACTCAAAAATATCCCCAAAATCTGGTTGTCACGCGTACAAGCCTCTAAAGTGTTACAATTGATTCAAAAGAAAAACACAAGTCTCAAATGACATTGTTTCTAGAATAGAACAAGATCATAAATAGGAGTAAGAAGGTCCGCTGAAATGACAAGCAACTACCTCACAAACCTCCACAAGAAGCC